>NC_056739.1:1375741455-1376001455 GCF_019279795.1 Protopterus annectens
ATATATATATTTTATATATATATATATATATATATATATATATATATATATATATATATATATATATATATATATATAAATGGATGGACTGGCTTTTAGTTTAGGACAGAGGGTCAGCAGATACATGAATCTACCTTTAGACGTGGGGTGGGGAGGTTTCAGAACTACAAGAAGCAGTTGTTTTCAAAAAGGGTGTCAACAAATAGAATTCTTTCTCAGTCTCTTTTTCTGTATGTCTTCCTTCTATTTTGTCATGATAAAATAATGGTGGCTTTAAAGAAAAGATGCTGCAGACCAACCAATACACCCATATGTGAAGGCTACAGGTTTGGGGTCACCAGTGTTGTTGGACCAAACAGGATAGAGCAGGGAAAAGCTAAAGAAACTTTATTTCAAACATCTCAATTACTTGCCTTCATCTGATGTATACTTCCCATTCCCCAAGTCTTCACTTTTACCTTTGGCAGATTTATTTTAATTTGATAATCTGAGTTATTTATTGCATTCATTTTGTCAGATTATAGTAATAAGTACTTTACATATGAAATGTTAAAGTGATGAACAGAAAAGGAAACAGAACATGCAGAAACAGCAAATGCGTATGAAGAAAGTGGAGGTTTCACCATTTACCTAGAAGATCAGTTCTGTAATATCAGAAGAGCTGGCATGTGAATCTGATGAAAGGAAATCGATTTTTGACATTTCACAATACTACTTCTGACTGAATTCCAGAATTGTGTGCCTTAAACAAAGAAAATAAACAATATATGTATATACATCCCAAGAAAATAAACAAATCGACTGTCATTTTTTGGGCACTGCCAATGCATGGTTGATAGAACAGTGTGTGTCACATCATAGGGTGGCATCAGCTGAAGCAAAAGGGTACAGGCAGGCAAATAGCTCTTTGTAGCTCTTTGTGTTTGTAGGTTTGAGGATTAGCACATAATGTGCCATACTTCTGAAGTGTTACTAAGTGCTCTGAGCTCCTAATTGTCAGTCTTTTAGTTAATACAGTGCTGCCAACATTATCAGCATACCAGATGCCATTTTGCTTTTTGTGCTTTTAATACTCAAGCAATATTAATCATATGCACTTTACTTGCCTGTGACAGAGATGTTGTCAAACTAATGAAAGCAGCAGAGAAAAATGTCAGGCCTCATTAGTTCCCTTAAAATATTGCATGGTAAATTGGCTGGCCACCCAAAAAGAAGGCTGCTAAAACTCCAGACATAAAACATGCCGTGAAATATATATCTCAACACTTTATCAGTCAGTTTCCCATGCAGAATAATGTAGTCAATCAAATTTCACTGTATCTACATTGTTGTTTTGAATTTATTCCACTGGGACTTTTCATAAATCAACTTACTTTTCTCATATTTCCCTTATAGTAACTACATAAAGGATTACAAAAGAGAATGTTACTATTCATTAAGTCATTACTATTCAGTGAATTTATATTACACAGTTGAATGTGTACAAAATGACAAGTTGTTTAGTATGCCATACTCATGTAACTAGTATCTTTCAATTGTCATTCCTGTGCCAAGTCTTGCCCACTAACTATCCCCAACCTGCAGTGACTGCAGCCTTATAGTCCATTAGAGCCTGATGTAATCTATTCCTTTAATCTACTGCTCTTTCAGTGAAAAAGTACTTTAGATTGAAGTATGTAACCTTAAACTGATAGGCATTCCCCCTCCTCCCCATCTTTCCCCAGAACCAGATGCCTTTACACTATCTCTTAAAGTGACTTGTGCACTCATATTGTGTCTCTCTTTCTTGCTTTTCCTCAAGTGGCCATAGATTCAGTGCCTGAAGCCCATCCTTATATTCTTCATCTGCATTCCTTTTATTGCCCTGAGAGCATTTCTTTGTACCTGCCGAACTAGCTTAACATCCTTATCTTTGTATGGGCATCAGAAAATAGCTTATGCCTTTGGTTGGTACCTCACATTAGATCTACAGAGTGGTAATATATCCTTTCTGTTCATTGCATTTATTCCTCTATAGATAAAGGCCAACATCTTACTGGTCTTGGCTACAACATTCTATGCTTCTTACCTGGTTGTCTTTTTTATGAATTGTGTTTTACAGTCACTCCTACATTGTCATTCTGCTTTAGTATTATCAAAGACCAGAAGAAGTACTTTTATTGCTCACTGTAACTAAAATAGCCCTCAAGTCTCAAGTGGAGTTTTTTGAATGGCAAAACTGAGACTTTTAGCTGGTGATCATACCTCTCAACCTTTTAACACCAGAAATCTAGACAAAGATTAAAATATTTGGGGGCGAGGCAAAACAGGGACAGATTTTAAATAATGGTTTTATAAAATTAGAAAGTTGTTAGACTAACAGGACTTGTGTTAGCATGCATTTTCTCAGGGATGTGAACTCTGAAACTCAAATGTATAAGTCATTTAGTGGCTTCAATCCTCAGTGATTTGTCAGAAAACCACAAATTTTATGAGAAACAGACCAACAATATGAGGCAAAAATGTGAACATTCAGTGAAAATCTGGACAGTTGAGAGGTATGCCGATGATAAACCATAATTACCACTGAAGAAAGTATCTATAATTATTGCTAAACAAATAATAATTTGGCATATAACTAAATGAGCTTGATCACTAACAGATCATCAGAAAGTCTGTGAAATAAAATTGTTTAATAAGAAGAAATATGTCCTCACCTCTGGAATGTAAATAGTCCATAAATAATAAAGTTCACAAAATCTAGTGACCACTGTTAAAAAATGCTTAATGCATTTCTTCAGTGATTCATCAATAGGATAAACTATACCCCTGAGGTGAACTGCATGTGTGTATATGTGCATAAAGGGACATGTAGCATGTGAAATGTACTTGAAGAATGTCTCTGCTACCTGCATCCTGATGTACCACCCAGTGACAGGAAGGAGACATACAATGTAGTCAGGTATTTAAATGAAAAGGTACTACTTAGTTATTTTAAACTGCTCTGTTATACCATAGTAACAACCTCCCAACGCTCATCAGGTATGCTGTTTCATCCACTGACAGTACTCTTTATTCACAGGAACTTCAGTCTAATTGGTAAACATCTCCAGCTATGAGTGAAATGGAATGACCGCTGTGTCTAACAGTGATTATTATTTTGCTGTTTCCTGTGCTAAATCTTTGCTTCATTTATCATTGAACTTTGCCAGTCTCCTCAGGTCACTTCAAAGACTTGCTCCTCCATTCTTTACTGAAGCTTCTTTCTTAGTGTCATTTACAAGTAAATTAATTATCCTCTCAGTGCCCTCCCTTAGGGAGGTCTGATACAAAATGACAAAGACCTCTAGTTCCATGTCTGAATGTGTGGCACTTGACTACTCATTTCTTTTCCCTTTGAGAGTTCCCTCAAATGCTGCTCTTCGCTTCTTGTCACTTAACCACCCCTGTCTCCTTCAGTCTCCAAGTCTCCTGATTCTTCCTATCAGTCTCCTGTAAGTGACAGAGCTAAAGACTTTGCTGAAGTCAAAGTTACAACAATGGCCAGCTTTCCTTTATCACATTCCAGCATAATCCACTCAGGATACTGAATAAGAGTGGACTGTCATCATTTGTATTCTACAAACCCATGTTGGTGCTTACACTTGTTTGTTGTTCACCAGGAAATCATCTGTCATACCCATCTGTGTCTCCTCTGTTACTTTCCCTATTTCTGAGGTGAGGCTTATTGGTCTGTAGTTTTTCCCAGTCATTTCTCACTTGCTCCCCTTATGGAATGGCATCACCGTGGCCTCTCCAATCTTCCAGAACCTCACTGCTTCTGAATGACTGGTTGAAGAGTTCTACTAGAGGATCTGTATGTACTTGTCATGTTCTTTAGGATAATAGGAGATATTCTGTTATGACCCCACATTTTGTCTTCTCTGTCCTTCTTGAGTTTCCTTACTTCACCTTCCCTTTCTACAACTGTCAGACATCCTTTCTCTTTTGCCTCGTTTTCCTCTTCCCTAACACAAGCAGGCTATCTCCTTTCCTGTTCATTTCCCATTTATCTGTCTACAGCTGTCAAACACAAGTTCTGAGCTCCTTATTTATCTTCTTCAACTAAATTACTTCAGCTTCATGCCTTCCAATCTTTCTGCAGGTTCTGCACCCTTGTCCCTAAGCACATTGCCATAGTAAGCCAAGAGGACCCGAGCCATCTCAGTCCCTCTTCTCCAGCACACTCTTCTTCTTTTCCAATTTTAGTTTGTTCTGTTTTAGCTAGCTGAGTGCAGTCTGCAGTGACTGTCTCCTGTTGAATGATTCCCAGATTACTTTTGCTTCTATTTGCATAACAGGTAATTAAAAAAAAAATAATAATATAGCAATAACCCACGCCTGGGTGTGGGTAATACTGGATTTACCCACGGTTGGCGTGGTTTGGTCCCGAGGGCTTCGCCCTCGGGACCAAACAAAGACAACCGTGGGTAAATCCAGCATTACCCACACCCAGAAGTGGGTTATTGCTATTATACCATGGTGTTAGTTTGTTTTGTATTATGTTTGTATTGTTGTTATTTATGTTTTTGTTTGCTTTTTTTTGTATTCTTCCACTTTTTGTGAGATAAAATAGTTCACACTTTCAGTTTGTGTTTATTGTTTATTTCTGTTTTAATTTAAATACATGTTATTTTTTAGTTTTTCAGGAAATGTTAGGAAAGGGCTAGGTGGTGCTTGGTATAATATAGTTTAAGCAGTGTAGAAGTTTATAACGTGTAGTTATGTTTTAGTAGTTATAGGTATGTTGAAATGTGGTGTAGTTTTAATTTGTATTAATTTTTTTAAAATATGTACTTTTACTATTTGGTCACTAGATGGTGGTGTTGTATGCGCTTTTATTAGATGTATGCTGATGTGGACGTTCGGTATGGTGTGTGTTTTTGACTTTGCGAGGGATGTGTGGTGTGTTTTAGTATGTACATTTTGGAGTTGTCTGTGTATAGGTATTGTAGGGAATATAGGTAAGTGAATGGTTTTATGAGAATGCTTGGTTTTATTGTGTTATAAGTGGTGGTTATGTAGTGTGTGTGTGTGATGTATTTGTGACTGCATGACTTTTTATTTTTTTAGTGTTCGAGGTGAGGGAATGAGGAGTGTAGTATGGAAATTGGTTAGTTTTCTGTGTTTTCGTTAAATTGTTGTGTGTTTTGGGTATTAAATTTACTTTACTTTACTGTTTATTTGCTGTCGCCGCATGATATTTAGCGACCGGACTTTTTGCGTTGTTTCTTGTAGGATTTACTATGTGCATGCTGGTTGGATTAGCCAATCAGCATGCACGTTTGTCGGGTTTGCGATGTTCGCATGGTATAATAATAATCGTTCACGATTTACTTAAATGCACATTTTCAATAATTTCAAAGAACAAAGCTAAAATAAAATTTTGAACACTTATGACAAAAACAGATGTAAAGCATGAGGTAAAATAATTAAAGCATAAAATCAATAGCTTCCAAAAGATTGAAAAAACAAGTATGTTTTCGACTGAGAGTGAAAATTAAACTCAGTTTGAAGATCTCTTAGCCAAGCAGGATACTCCAAAGTTTAAAGGCTGCCACTGAAAAAAGCACATAGACCAGATTCATTTATTCAGACCCCAGAAGCTTCTAGCAGTCCAGCAACAGAGGCCCAAAGAACTTCAGTATGAAGCAGGGCTTCACCGTTATTTGTGCATGAGGAAAAGTTGGGTATTCTAATGCATTATAACGTAGAACCAAAACATTGAAGATCACATGAAGTTTAACAGAAACTTAAATATAATATGACATCTAAAAAGCAGCCAGTGAATGAATTAAAGAATAGGACAAAAACAAAATGGACATTGTGTTCCATTTAATAACCTTGGTGCAACATCTGCAGTAACAGAAGATTACATAATTAGTGAGCAGGGAGTCCCAGATACAAGGAATTAGACTAGTGAAGCAAAATAAAACAATACAACAAGCTTCGATACCAAGGTCTAAGAAGAAAGCATCTAGTCCTGGAGATGTTCCTTATAGTTAAAAGAAGAATTAAGAAAGCTGACACCTCTTCAGAGAAGCAGAGAGAGAAAGAGAAACAGATGGATATAGGGGAGAAAGAGTGAGAGGTCAAGGTCAAACATCACTACAAATTATACATATGGTCCATACAGGACAAAACATCTCTTCCTAGCAGATCTGTAGGCTGAAAGTATGAATTTATTGGACTATGGGCTGTAACCCAAACAGATAATGCCTTCTGCTTTAATTGAATTAAATATACGTAGTTTTCAGCAGTCAATTTATGGATATCAGTTAGGCTTCCAATATATTACTATCAAATGCAGAATAGAGGTGAAACAAGAGAGGGTGGCCTAATGGTTAGGGTGTTTGCCTCACAAACACAAGGTGCAGGGTTTGAGTCTCACAAGAGATAATTGTCTAGGCTTAAAAAAATGTCTCACAAGGGCAGTTAGCCTAGTACTAATCTATGAATCTAAAGATATGGATATCATCACCGTTACTATAATAACTGATTCCGCAACATCAACTGTTACGACTTGAAGGAGGTGTATATTCTATAAACAAAAATAGGCCCAATATGAATCTGTGGGAACTCCACAACATAGAGCAAAACTTTTTCTAGGAGTCAAATTTAATAAATCAGGTAGACAGGAACAAAATTAAAACACAACCCAAGTTTTTCACTTTTCAGAATACCCATAAATAATAGGTATCGAAATCCTATACTTATATGGACATAGTTTTATGAAGAAATATGTTAACTATTTTAGATACATTGATGATTTGATATTTGCAATGGAGGTAATAATGAAATTGATAATTGTATCAGTGATTTACTGAATAATAGGTATGATTTTAAGTTGGATAATAGTTTATTTTTTAGATTCGAAATTAAGAATGGATGAATAATGACAACATAAGGACAATTATATATAGAAAATTAGCAGATGGTAGACAATATTTACATGGTAGCAGTTGTCATCCTCCACATCTGATTTCTTCATTACCTTACGGAGAGTTACTACATCTCTGTAGACTTTGTAATAATGAGCTGGGTTTTTTAGTAAAGCTCAACAAACTATTAGTATGTTCATTATGAGGCGATATGAGAAATATTTAGTGATGGAATCATTTTGGAAGGTTATAAACAGGGACAATAGTGATATACAAATACAAACTAATAGGAACTTAGATGTTATGAATAATAATAAAATTGTTAATAAAGGTGAGAAAAATATATATTTTGTGACAACATATATTTACTGTTAAATTAATTTACTTAAATATTATTGGCATTTTTAATGAACAAAAATATTTGCTTAATTTATTTAACAGTGTACCTTTGATATCTTATGAATGGGGTCAGAGCATAGGGGATGTGTTGGTACATAGTTGTGTAACCCTTCCAACAATTTAAATTAATACACACTTGAGAAACACTCTGCCTGGCACCTTCCCTTGTGGAAGGTGTTATAGTTATAAATATATAATATGTGTTTTTGATAGGATTAATAAATATCGATTTTATCCAAGCAGGAAATTTGCATGTATACAGAGGGTATTATTGATGCCCTCAGATATCCTTGTAATTTATTCTATATTGGTGAGAGTAACAGGGATTTTCAATGTAGGTTGCAGGAACATATTAGGGGTATAAATAGACAAAGAGTAGAGAGTCCCATTGGTATGCATTTTAAGCAGTATCATCGGAGTAACTTACCAAAAGATCAGAGGCCTCCCAAACAGAAACCACTTACACATATAACAATGCAAAAGAAAAAAAAACACATCACATAATAACACACACACACACACACACACACACACACACACACACACACACACACACACACACACACACACACACAAACACACACACCTGTGTCTAAACAAATAAACTTTAAGGCATAAAACCACAAAACCTAATGTACTGTTCATAGGTGACTCCATTGTGAGGCACACGGATGTTTCCCTCACCAGGCTGGATAAGGAGTGGATTACGGTTAGCTGCCTGCCAGGTGCCAGGATCAATCAAATCACTCAAGCACTTAAGTCACTCAGTCACAAGTACCCGTATGCCCTTCATAGTTCATGTGGGGGTGAATGACTTGAGATGTACCTCACTGGACTATATGAAGAGAGACATGACTGAGCTCTCAGATTATGTGTCACTGCCAGGTATAAGCCTAGCTTTGAGCAGCGTTCTGTCTTCTCCAGGGATGATGCCACAATACAAACAAAAAATGATTGTCTTTAACAATTGGCTTAGCTTCTGGTGTCAGTCCAAGGGGATGCAGTATCTTTCAGCCTGGGAAGACACGGAGGACAGGCCACACTGCTTTGCCAGGGATGGCTGCACCTGTCTCCTCTAGGCTTTTGGATACTGGCAAAGGTATTAGCCACCCTTATTGTGCCTTTTTATAGGCAGTGTCAAAATAACCACTCTCCTAACATAACAAAATCCTCTCTGGCTAAACTCAAGTTCATCATCATCATCTTTCGGCTGTTCCCATTAGGGGTCGCCACAGCGGATCATCTGTTTCCATTTCTTCCTGTCCTCTGCATCTTGCTCTGTCACACCAACCATCTGCATGTCCTCTCTCACCACATCCATAAACCTTATCTTAGGCCTTCCTCTTACCTGGTAGCTTCATCCTTAGCATCCTTTTCCCAATATACTTAGCATCCCTCCTCAGCTCATGTCCATGTGTGTAATCTTGCATCTTTGGCTTTGTCTCCAAACCTTCCAACCTGGGCTGACCCTCTAATGTACTTATTCCTAATACTGTCCACCCTCGTCACACCCAGTGCAAATCTTAACATCTTTAACTCTGTCACATCCAGCTCTAACTCCTGCCTTTTTGTCAATGCCACTGTCTCCAACCCATATAACATAGCTGGTCTCACTATCCTCTTGTAGACCTTCCCTTTCACTCTTACTGGTACTGGTCTGTCACAAATCACTCCTGACACTCTTCTCCACCCACTCCATCCTGCCTGTACTCTCTTCTTCACCTCTCTTCCACACTCACCGTTACTCTGAACTATTGACCCCACGTATTTAAACTCATCCACCTTCGCCACCTCTACTCCTTGCATCCTCACCATTCCTCTATCCTCCCGCTCCTTCACACACATATATTCTCTCTTAGTCCTGCTGACCTTCATTCCTCTTCTCTCTAGAGCATATCTCCATCTCTCCAGGGTCTCCCCCACCAGTTCCCTACTCTCACTACAGATCACAATGTCATCTGCAAACATCATAGTCCACGGGGACTCCTGTCTGATCTCGTCTGTCATCCCGTCCATCACCATTGCAAATAAGAAAGGGCTCAGAGCTGATCCTTGATGTAATCCCACCTCCACCTTAAACGCATCCATCACTCCCACCACAGACCTCACTGCTGTCACACTACCCTCGTACATATCCTGTACCACTCTTACATACTTCTCTGACACTCCCGACTTCCTCATACAATACCACAACTCCTCTCTAGGCACCCTGTCATATGCTTTCTCTAAGTCTACAAAACACAATGCAACTCCTTCTGACCTTCTCTGTACTTCTCCATCAACACTCTCAGAGCAAACATCGCATCTGTAGTGCTCTTTCCCAGCATGAAACCATACTGCTGATCACTAATCATCACGTCCCTTCTTAACCTAGCTTCCACTACTCTTTCCCATAAATTCATGTCGTGACTGATCAATTTAATCCCTCTGTAGTTACTACAGCTCTGCACATCACCCTTATTCTTAAAAATCAGTACCAAAACACTTTTTCTCCATTCCTCAGGCATCCTCTCACTTTCCAAAATTTTATTAAACAATCTGGTTAAAAACTCCACTGCCATTTCACCTAAACACCTCCATGATTCTAGGTAAACTCAAGGTACTGCTGTTTAATCCTGGGAGTCTAACCAAGAAACTGCACTACTTGAAAGCACTCCTCACTTTGTAAGTTGCTGACATCTGTGCAGTCAGGGAGACATTGTTCAAAGGCATGGAAAGCACACCAGTTGTACAGAGCTACAATGCCTTCCATATGTTCAGATCACAAACTGAACATAAAAGAACTAAAAGAGGAGGTGTATCCATCTTCATTAAGGATAAGTATACCTTGAGACTGATCAAGCAGCATGATTCTCTTGAGCTACTCCATGTCCAATTAACTATAGGCAAAGCCCCCTACCACATCATAGCTAGCTACACACTCCCCACCATGAAAGAGGAAAAACATACCACATAACTGGACTCATTAGAGTCACTCACCAAACAGCCTAACACCCTACTCATGGATGATTTTTAATTATTCTACCATCTACTGGGAAACATACATGACCACAAACATGCTGGCTCAGAGTTTCTTGGAATTTATCAATGCAAATTCTCTGGAACAGCTAATCAGCACACTCACAAGAGGCTCAGATGTCTTGTAAAAAGTACTCCCTAACATGGGAGAGCATTGTAACCCCCCCCCCCATGTAATGTCCTCCCTAGTAAGATCTGACCAAAAATAAGTCTTGTTCGATGTAATCATAAGACCAGATACTCCATCAAGCTCAAAAATGCTTAAGACTTTTTCAAAGACAAATTACCTCCAACTAAGTGATGGTATAAGAAGTTTCAAAGCCCCCATGAATGCAGATAACAGGTACTTCTATGCAGAGGTGTACACCAATGCCCTATATAACCACTTAAGCAGTTGTATAGAATTGGCTGTACCTGACCAGATTAAAACCAGGTCTTGCAGAAAAAACAAGCCACCCTGGTGGACCCCTAGTATAAAAAATGTATACAACAAGAGAAAGAAACTAGTGACTCAGCAGAAAAAGAAATCCCTCTTCAGCTTAAACAAGTTAGAGATCTAGTCAAGTCCTTTAAAACTAATTATGAAGCAAAAATAACCTCCCTTGTTAAGGATAATCACAAGGCATTCTTTAATTACATCCAAAATCTAAAAGGGAATACCCAGCTATGATTGAACTGGTTGTGGATGGCACCACCCATACTCAACCGAAAATAATAGCCAACCTGGTAGCTGACAAATCTGAAGCAAAATTCACCCCCTTGTTCCCTCCATTCATTCCCCAAATTATATCTGGCACCATTCCTCAGCCTATTATCTCAAGAGAGCAGGTTATCTTGGCACTGTCAAAGACCAAAAACATGGCATCAGTGGGACCAGGCAACATCCCAGGTTGGCATTTAAACAACTTAAAACATGACCTGGCAGACCCACTTGGATCCCTGTTTAACCACAGCCTGAGAACTGGCCATGTTCCAGCAGAATGGAGGACAGCAACAGTAATCCCTCTGCACAAAGGGGGAAAATCAACAGACCCTAGGAATTATAGGCCCATACGTTTGACTAGCCTCATCTGCAAAGCCATGGAAAGAATCATTATGGACCTTATTAACAAAGACATAGGTAATATCTAAACTCTGGACCCAACCCTGTTTGGATTCGTTAAAGGTAGATCATGCCTGTTAAACATGCTTGACTTCTTCGAGAAAGTCACCAAGGCCCTGTGTGAGGGAAAGGCAGTGCATACCTCCTCTCTTGACCTAGCCAAGGCATTTGAGTCAATCTCCCACTCAGGTATTATAGAGAAACTCTCACAATTGGGAATTAACCCCTACATTATCAGATGGGTGGCCAGCTGGTTCACAGACAGGACACATACAAAGTGGGTGACTTAACCTCTAGCAAAAGACCAGTCGCCAGTGGGGTACCACAGTGTTCTGTGCTGATCCCCTTGCTGTTCAAAATGTATTTCTTAGAAATCTAGGTAAGCTTGTACAGCCTGTGGCTGACCAAGTTTGCTGATGATTGCAAATTGGGAGCAAGCATGTTAATATACTACAGACAGGATTAACACAGACAAATGACTGCTGCCAAAGGCACTGATTGAAGCTAAATGCAAAAAGTGCATTATTATTCCCTTTGGGGAAGCTGACATCCCTGCTAATTATATTATAGACAGCACCCTCCCCAAGGGTAGACTCAGTGGCACATAATCTGGGTACTCAGGTTGATAGCAATCTGGACTTTGACCACCACATATTCAGACTAGTAAGGAAATCTTTCTATGTGGCACATCTTATTAGTAAAGGCATCACATCTAGATCTATTGATTTATTTTGAGCACTGGGAAGTATTTGTATGAGACTGGCTGACAAGAAGAGACAGAACAGAGGAAATAAGATATAAGATGGTAAAGTGTAAAGCTGAAAATAGAAAAAAAAAGCATTGAAGAGCCAGCAAATGTCATTGATCTGTATTGTTAAAACAAATGACTTAAAACTGCAGACAAGGAAAAAACTTTTCTTACACTGTTGAAGGTTTATCAGTGGAAAGTGAAGAAAAGCAAGATGAACCTCTGGTAAACCACCACGACAAAAATCTTGTGTAGACAGCAAATAATCCAATGCGAAACAGCAAATAAAAGTTTGTAATTTATTGAACTGTGATTAAAATAAAAATAAAATTAAATGGTCTAAAGGTCTTAGCAAAATAGTCCATACAAACTGGATAAGCGCTTTCGGCTTCTAGGCTTCTTCAGATCGTGAAATTTTTAGGACTAGTACTTATGATTTTATAAAAAGAAATGACCAATAAAATCACAGCATTAAGGAATAATTTGCATCATAGCTTCACTAATCCACATTCTCAACTGGTTGTGGTGTATCCAGTCATCTTATTGGAAAGACAGCTTGTAACCTATCACATAAGTTCAACGTAGTTCTGTGATTAAAGGTTTGGCACCAAATTTATGCTAAACAGTTGTTTGTTCTGTTCCATACATTGGCTATACAAGCCCAATGCGCCCAGCGGAACACCCATTCAATTTCTACAGTCTTCTGCTATTCAATAATCACTTACCAGGTTTCCAATAGTCTATCAATCATAAAAAAATCATAAATATAAATATAATATATAAATCCCATGTATAAATCATCCTTCCACATAGAATGAAAATATATCGTACAAGATTTTTGTCGTGGTGGTTTACCAGAGGTTCATCTTGCTAAAACTGCACAGGCCACTTACTGAAGTGTGTGGGTACTTAATAACTGATTACAGACTCAGTTATCTTGCACTGATTTCAAGATCCCCCGACTCCACAATGAATACAAAACACTTCAAAATAAAGTAAAAAAGCTTATTATCTTTGATCGACAAAATTACTTCTCTACCCTCCAAAACAATAATAAAACAAACCCTCAGAAATTCTGGAAAGGTATCTCTACTCTCCTTAACCCTAGCAAACCACACACCCCCACCCCAGACCCAAATGCTCCAGAATTAGACTTAGCTACTGAATTTAACTCCTTTTTCATTGAATCCATTGCCAAACTAACCTCCTCATTCTCTAGTACCACCTCATTCTCTAATACACCCCCACCCTCCCCTACCAACAATCTACCCTGCACTGCTGCTCCTCCCTCATTCCCATCTACTAACTCTCTACCCTCCACCTCTTCTCCCACTCTAACTTCCACATCATCTTCACCACCCCCTAATACTCCCTCTCCCCACTCTCCTCTATTCTCATTAAAACCTATACCTACTTCTACTATAAAGAAACTCCTTCAGAAATTGAAGCCATGCACTAACGCACCTGATAACATCCCTTCTTACTTTCTAAGCATAGCTGCTGAAGCAATTGCCTATCCCATAAGCATTTTAATCAACCGCTCCATCCAAGAATCTACAGTACCCCAAATCTGGAAACAAGCCTTTATCATACCTCTGCATAAAGGTGGCAACAATAGCAATGTCACTAACTTCCGACCCATTGCTATCCTGTCTCCCATTTCTAAACTTCTAGAAAAGTGTGCCCAACTTCAACTCTTACCACATCTCTTAGATAATAACCTTCTAACTCCCACACAACATGGATTCAGACCTAATCAAAGCACCATGACAGCCCTCCTCTCCTTTCTTGAAACTGTAAATAAAGCTCGTGACTCTGGCCTAATTGTTTCTACCCTACTACTTGACCTCTCTAAGGCCTTTGACACTATCTCACACAGACTGCTCTTAACTAAACTCTCAAAACTCCCTCCTCTTTGAACTGGTTCTCCAGCTACTTATCCAATAGATACCAAGCAGTAAAATGGAAAAAGGCAACCTCCTCATTTCTTAATACCCCCACCGGAGTTCCCCAAGGCTCCATACTAGGTCCCCTTCTCTTCAATATATTTATTAATGATTTCCGCAAATGTATTCCATTCTCAAACATCATCCATCATCCAATATGCAGATGATTCTACCATTATCTGCTCTGCCACATCTACCCCCATACTCCTAAAGCTTACGCAAGAAGCTTTTTCAATCACTGAGCAATGGATGAAAATAAACCACCTAGCACTCAATGCTTCTAAAACTAAATTAATGGTATTTACCCCCTCTAAAGTTACTCCTTTCGATATAAACACATTCTCGATTACTAGTCAAAATGACTCACTTCTGGAACTGGTGTCAGAAGCCAAGTTACTTGGGGTCCAAATTGACAGCCAGCTTAATTTCAACTCCCATCTACAATTAAATATCAAAAAAAAACATCAAAAACTAGGTATGCTCTACCGACAAAATCAGTACCTTACAACCACCTCTAAAATCACTCTCTCTACTTCCTTTCTTATCCCCTCCCTTCTCTATGGAGCTCCACTCCTAACTAATCTTCAGTCTTCTCTAAAAAAACAACTTTCCTCTTGCTACAACAAAATCGCCAAGTTTGCCAACAGCCATAGGTCCTCCACCCACCACTGTTCCTCTCTCCAAAAGCTAAAATGGCTAAAACTACCCAATCATCTCACCTATACTCAGCTAACTCTTGCCCACAAGCTCATTTTTAACCCCTCTCTCTGTCCCTCCCTGTCTTCTGCCTTTAAGATGCACCTACCTGATAGAGTTTTAAGGTCAAACAATCAAAATCTATTAGAAGTGCACAAACCAACTCGTCCCCCAGGCAAAAACCTACTATCCTATAACCTAGCTCGTCTTTGGAACTCACTACCACCATCCATTCGCACCACCTCTAACCATTATATGTTCAAAAAATCTCTTCACGTACATCTAGTGTCCCAGTGGGAATGCTCTTGCTCCCACCCCTCATAACTAATAATGGCAATTTTCATCTTCCTTTCTCTCTCATGTTTACTCCAGCAATTTTTCCTTATTATTTCCCATAACTCACATTATTATTCCCATGGTATCTGCAAAGAATGTACTTGACTGCACCTATTAAGTTTATGCTTCTTACGTAATAACTACTCTGTATCACTCTGCAATATAACTTTTCATAGCCTATAACACCTCCAAGTTTCATCACTAGTCTGTATTGTTTTAAATGTTTCCTGTACTTTTGAAATTAATTGCTTGTATCTTTTACATTTGTATAATTATCATTAGTAATCTACTGTATGTACCTAGTTTGTTTGTTTTGGAGCTTTTCTCCCCAGGACTCCATTGAAAATGGGTTCATTTGGCCCAATGGACTATCCTGGTAAACCAACTGCAAATAAATAAATAAATAAATTTCCCTAGATGCTAATTAAACCAGCCCTCAGAGCCCTGTGCATAGTCTTCCAATGAGATCAGAAGTATTGCTCCAGGTGTAGCTGTAGCTATTTGGAATGCTTTGTCCTAGTCAATGCCAGTGTTGATGTTGCACATACATCTCAACTATCCAGATTTTCACGGAACATCCAGATCTGCTCCTCATAAAATTTGTGATTTTCTGGCAAATTACTAGGATGATCTGAGGATTGAAGTCACCAAATAATGATATACATTTGAGTTTCAGAATTCAAATCCTTCAGAAAACTTAGTTCAACATAAAACATGTTACTCTAGCAACTTTCTAAGCTTATAAGAACAATAATTAAAATCTGTCCCTATTTTTGGACTTTTGTCCCCCCATTTTGCCAGGCCTTGTCCAGATGTCTTGCACTAAGAGGTTGAGAGGTATGATGTTGCAACAGTGCCAAATTATTTGAGAAGCCAGTCGAGAATTCTGAACTGTTAACATTGGAAAATATGTTTTGTCTCTGAGAGGTAGGTACATTGGAAATAGTTATAGTTAGTAAAAGAATGTAGAGGATGCAACAACAAAAATAAATAAAACATGCAGTCCAGCCTCTTTGGTACAGTATGTCAAATGTAATATGATGTTGAAAAGTAAGCAACAACAACCTCTGGTGTAGGTGTGTGTGTGTGTGTGTGTGTGTGTGTGTGTGTGTGTGTGTGTGTGTGTGTGTGTGTGTGTGTGTGTGTGTGTGTGTGTGTGTGTGTGCGTGTGCGCGTGTGATAGAGAGAGCGAGACAGACAGACAGATACACAGAATGTGCATGTGTTGAATGTAATGTATGTAATGTAAGTGCTCAGAAATGTAAAGTAATGAAAGCAATGGCCTACAGGTATGTGTGGCATGTTTGTATGTTTGTCTTTATTGGTCACCATTTGACTGACTGGCCCATAGTTTGGTGGGTTCTTTCTTATATTGCCCTCAAGCCATTTGATTTTAGACTATTGCTGTAAATGAAGAATATCATGATCCACAGAGCCAAACTTAGTAGAGAGACTGACAAAGGTGAAAACGGAGGCAAACTCTATAATCACATTCTGAAGAAATCATGCATAACCTTGACAATGCCTCTTTTCAGTGCTATAATACTTTCAGAAACTGGACTGAAAAGTGTCATATACGCTATAAATACTGAAATAATTCTGTGTTTGTATTGTCAACATTTTTTCTAAAGTGTTAACGTGAAAGGAAAATAGGAAATGGAGCTATAACTGTCAAAATTAGACAAATTGAGGCTATTTTTTTTAAGTTTCGGGTAATTAAGTGGCTCCTTTAAGACCTAAGGGAATTTTTATCCTAGACAGAATGCATTCAGATCTCTAGGCAATAAATACTCTCTCTAAAGGGATGAGGATCAAAATCTCAGAATGTAGTATGAAGTTCACAAATTGCTTTCAAATGTTCTTCATATTCAAGAGGATAATACTGGAACTCTGCTGTCTAGGCAGTTCTACTTCACTGGTACAGTTTTACAGAACAAATCAGTATGGCCAGCTGTCTGGAAGCAGGTACCTAATCAGCAAGGACTTATCCAACTGTTAACAGTCAATTACTGAGAAAGCCTTTTAAACATGTAAACAGGCTGGCATGCATTGTCTCCATACAATAAAAAGGAGCTGTACTGAGCAGCTCACAGCATCAGAGATTTTCTTGGGCACAAATGATAATACTTGTTTTATGAAAAATCTCACACTAATAATGCACCATAAGCCTTAATCTGTCATCGTTGAGATGATGTGCCCTCTAGTAATATTGAAGTTTCGTGAAAATATTTGGGGTGTTTTTTTTTTTTTGTTTGTTTTGTTTTTAGCATAATCTGATAATTACATTTATGAGCTAGATACGGGGTGGACAATAAGATCTCACTGTATGAGTTAACCAAGTTAATAAGATTATCAGATAAGCCAAAATTAAGGAAAGCCATAACTAGCATCCTAAATTCATCCAGATTTACACATTTATGTGACAGAAGTGAACCATTTTGGAAATAGATGGAGAGCACAGAGGGATGCCAAAGTTAGAAATTACCACTTGATGGTCATACCAAAAGCTGGTTTCACTAACACTTGAGGAACTACAAAACACATATAAAAAACAGTGTGTGATCCTTGGTACTTAACTATGGATGCATATAGTGTAGCCAGAATAAGCCCTAGATTGCTCATAAATATAATATGTTCTGAAACAAATGTCTTTATTTCATCATCAACAATGATATTAGAATCTCCTACAATTAGCATTTACAATTACTCATCACCAAATCAGTAGGGAGACCAAAAAAAATGAAAGCAGAAAACTCCCAGATTTCCATGAACGTGATAGAGATAGAAGCTTAGGACTCATACCAGTAATCATAACAGATTTAAAAGGACTTATTTCACCAGTAGAGATTTGACAAAATGCAAACTTAGACCTCAACCAAATAGCTGCAATACTGTGATATCCAGTTCTTAAGAAGTACAGTAAGAAACGGCCTTAATGAAAAGACATGGGATACATTCACATCATCAGCTTTAGTAAAAAGACTTGCAATACTGATGATGACATGACATCCTGTTAAGCTGACATCTTAAAGTGTTAGGCTACACTGCTCATATTTTGCATATCAAGTTATAACAAATTATGGAAATTAATATTATGTTTATTATAGCTATACCAAAATCCTGGACTACAGCTATACTAGTGTGACATATGGATTGTATAAGAACTGATAATATGCACAAACATTTACATTTGATTATTCATTTGCTTATTTGTTTAACTGATATAAATACTGTTTTTAGCGATGTGTCAGGCCAAGAGACAGTAACAATTTTTTTAAAATGGCTTTTACGAAATAGATTATCTTCCAAGTTCCATTTAAAAACATTTACATTCAGGTTACATTATAACTATCATTTACAGTTGAATAAATCAGATTTATATAGCAATTTTCAGTGTCATTGTTACTCTTTTCAGTAATCAATACCTGCTTTACATTATATATGGTTTGAGCACATCATTTTTTAATAAATTCACCATATAATATTCCCAGGATTGACAGTGTTCTAAGACTTCTCTGGTTTAACAACTCCACAAAAAAGTTTACAGGAACAGATGTTGGAACCTGATGAACGTGAGGTACACAGCTTCCTGATACTAGAACTAACACATCAATTGTAATTGAGTTTTCAGGGTATGGCACTTCAGGACTGACACTGTCACTGTCACTGAGAAGGCAGTGGCTTCTTCCATATAAAATTCTTTCAAGTCATGAGGCTTTGATCTGGGATTTTGTGAATACATCTATGATGTATCTTGTACATTTCATCATTTGAATCTCTCCCATGATAAGATATTGGTGTGTCTACTTCCAAAATCACTGTAGTTTGCATTTGACCCTTGCATAATAGATGACCTCTGTGCACTCATCAGAATTTATGTGTGTGTGTATGTATGTGTGTTTGTGTGTGTGTATATACATACATATACACACACACACACACACACACACACACACACACACACACACACACACACACACACACACACACACACACATACACACATATAGATAGATAGATAGATAGATAGATAGATAGATAGATAGATAGATAGATAGATAGATAGATAGACATATATATATATATATATATATATATATATATATATGTATTTTCTCTAACTTTTTTAAAAAGTACAAAAACATTTTATGTCATTATCATAGTAAACTTTCTACTTCTGTTGACTCTTCTTAGTAACTTTAGCATGTTATTCTGATTCTGATGCTGAAGCAAATAATAAACAGTAGGCAAAACAAACTTCAGTTTCATTCCCATTAATATACACAGCGATGTCCCAATACCCAAAAGTGGCTAATTTCTATTTTCTAAAATTAACTACTTACTGTCTGTTATTTGTGAATACATGTTTTTTTTTTCATTAGATTCTTGGTTGTTTAACCTCCTCTTTCTAGCTACTCTTTACTCTGAAGATAGGCTTGAAATAGTCCATTTTCTACATGGAGTCGGGGTGTCATGTCACTTGTCACCATCTCTCCTTATTCAATGTCACTCTCCCACCTTCTTTGCAACTCATGCTTGACTATTGCAGGTCTAATCTCACACAATCCATCCACCTCTCTGCTTGCTGGATGCCCTCATTTCCTCTTACCATCTTCCTGTCTGTCCCAAATCTTCTTCACCTGATTGTCTTCTCATTTCCTGTACATGTGCCTGAACCACAGTAATCTGTTCTCTTTGACTTTTCTGCAATATGAGCTACTTAGGCTTCTGCTCTTATGTCCTCCTTTCTTTGTCTGTCCCACAGTGCACATCCTACAACCCATCCTCAAGCACTTCATCTCCATCACTTCTAGCTTCCTCAACTGCTCTGCCTTTAAACTGTCCAGGTATCTGTACCATAGAGTTGTGCTGGTCACACCACTGTTTTGTACACCTTATGTTTCAGCTTCTTTGACATTCTTCTACCATACACTACCTACTATGTGCCAGTTGGTTGCAGCACCTCTGATTCTAGCTATGGCCTCCTCATTCAGACAGCCCTTTTCTTGAACCTCCTTCCAGATACTTGAAGCTGTTAACCAGTTTCACTGTTTTCCTTTCTATCTGTTTTCAACTTCTTTTGATTTTTCCCTATTTGCTGCCATTACAACTGTCTTATCTGTATTCAGTTTCATCCCATGAGCCTTCAGTTTTGCATTCCATTCTGCTACCCTTTGTCGAAGTTCTTGCTCAGAGTCTGCCTGTAATGCCACATTGTCTGTATATAGTAACTTTGCTGATCTGTCCCCCACCAACCTGTTTGCTAATGTAGACAATCACCAGTATGAACAGCAGTGGGCTCGGAGCTGAGCCCTGATACACACCTACTCCCACTGAGAACCCCTCTGTAAGACCAAACACTGTTCATACTTGAGTCATTGGGTCCTTGTACATAGCTTGCACTAATTCTACTAATCTTTCTGGGACTTCAAACCACCACAGGACTGCCCAAATCAGCTTTATTGGGACCTTGTTGTATGCTTTCTCCAAGTCTAGGGATGCCCTCTTTGACTCTTTCCTCATTTTTACATTCTTCTCAAGTATCTGTCTCACTGCAAACATCAGGTTGGTTGTGCTGCATCCTGATAAATCCAAACTACTCATTTCCCATCTTGCTTTCTGCTACTGTGTGAATTCGTATATCAATCACCTGTTCCAGAACTTTCATGCAGTGTGATAGGAGTTTGATAGTTTTATATTGCCCACAGCTGTGAATGTCCCCTTTGTCCTTGAACACTGGCACTAGTATGCTTATTCTCCAATCATCTGGAATACATTTTTCTCTCCATATTGCCATGACTACCCTCAGGAGCCATTTCTCCATTATCTGACCCAATATCTTGATCACCTCTGCTGTGACATCATCTGAGCCTGCTGTTTTCCCTGACTTTGTTTTCCTTAGCACTGTTCTTATTTCTTCTAGGGTAGGCTCCTCCCCTTCTTTCATCATAGGCTGTGTCTGGGGCACTACAGCTTCTGCGGGGTTTTCATCATTCAGAAGCTGATGGAAGTATTACTTCTGTCTGCCTTTCATGTCCTGTGGACTGGTGAGAAGATTGCTGCTGGCATCCCATATGAAGGGTGTTTGACTGTCTTCTTTATGTTTTTGGTTTTGCCTTGTAACCTAATAAGAGTTTCTTTGTGCCATACACTGAATCACTTTCCAGAAGTTGGTAGAGTACCTTACTACCTCTAATACCTTGTTCTTTGATATTGCAACTCCTCTCCTAGCCTGTTTGTAGGACACCCAATATTCCTTCCTAGCCTGGTCTGTCTTTTCTATCTCCCACTTTTTTCTGCACTCCTTTCTTTTGATGCCTTTCTGATCTTCTGTATTCCACTACCCGTTTTCCATATGTACATTATTTCCATACCTGGCTCAGCCATATATATGTTCTGTAGCCTTTACACATGCTGTTTTAAGGAGCTGCCATTCTTCTTCAGCTCAACCTATTTTCTCTTCTTCTTGAGGTACTAGATCCCTGAGCAATTCTTTGAACTGCTGCGCTTTCTGTCCAGTAAACTTACATGTCTTTAGCTGGGTCTCTGTTGACTTTAGAACCTTCTCTGACCATTGATTGCAGCTGATTGTAGCAACCAGTGCATTATGACTTTGCAATTGCTGATTCCACCCCTGTGCTCTTTCCTTACCAGGAGAACATCTACCCGAGTTGCATGCTGGCCACTTTTGTATATGATTTTGTGACTGTCTCTCCTTCTGAACCATGTGAATGACCTCGTCTTCTTTATTCTTGATGCCCCATCCATGTGGACCCGGTCAGTCCTCATATCCTGTTTTGTCTGTCTAGATATGTGTATTCAGGTCACCCATTATCAGCACCAAATCCTGCTCTCCTGCTTTATCAAATAGGTCCTGCAGCTGCTGTTTGAATGTACCCTTTTCCTCACTATCACAACACTGCTATGGGCCATAGCCTTAGACTATGAGCACTGCTCTGTCATAATTTGGGAGTCTGATTGCTATGAGTCTGTCACTCTGTCACTGTCTACTGCAGCCTCTTTCTCACCACAATTTTAACACCATTCTAGCTTGTCTTCCTCCTCAGTAGTAGACTCTGCATCCCAAGCCAAGTAGTGTTGCTGTATTGCCTTCCACCTTGTCTCCTGGATACATAAGCTGTCCTGGCTCCTCTTTACCATCATATCATCCATTTCCAAGTCTTGTCCTGTCAGTGAACATACATTGAGTGTAGCAATTCTTAGTTCATGTTTGGTAGGATGATTGGTTTTATGTCCAGCTTTTGCTCAGCAGTGTTATCCCAGGTAACTCAAGCTGGACAACTGGGCACCAGTAGGCCAGTACCTTCCTGACCTAAGGCTGCTGGGCTGTATGGCAGGCACACACTAGCCAATAAGGGCACATACACCTCTTTCACCATTAGCATGGGTCCCTGGAGTAGGTCAGATCTTCAACCCACTTATCACCAGCAAATACCCTTGCCCATTTTGGCAAAATTACTCAGCACAACCAGATATTTTCCTTTATGATTAAGAAAAGGTGTACAGGTGTCACAGTTCTGAATTACTTCTGTTATTTGTTCTGGCATTTTAGGTCAGTATAGAATATCTCATGTAATTTCCTTATATTTGACTATATGAAGATGCAAGCAGTGTATATAAGACATACTAATTCTCTCAACTGACTTGGAATAATAATTTTATTTGCTTTAAATATTAGTCTCTGTACACAAGAGATCATGACTGTGTGGGTAACACAATTGTGTTTATTTAGGTAATATATTCTTTTAATCCAACCCACCACTCCTAATGGCATCGGCATTTCTTTGATTGCTGTGATATACTTCATAAACTCATTTACTTTATCAGCTAAAATGAGGAGCTGTGGAATTCTTGCCCTCTGAAATTCCATTGACCATTAATTGCAATCCTTTGAAGTGAAGAACTTAAAAGTATGACTTGGGATGAATACATTCTAATTCTGAGTTTGTGGTATCTCAAATATGCCACTTCTCTGAGGTTCAGTGATTTCAAAGTTAGCACATTTAGCAGCTGGAGTGTGGGGTGTGGAGGTGCAGCTCCTCAACACAGAGAATGTCTACAACCCCTGCAAAAATTCCTTAATGCTGCTAAGCGAGGCTCAAAGTTCTCTGTTATTTTTGAAAGCATACTTTTCATTTTTGAAGTGTTGGGATTCACTATATTGGGTCTTATACTTCAGATGTGGAGCCCACCAAACCTTACTCAAAGAACCTAGATCCTTATGTAGCAAGTGTTCTTTGTTATTCCACAAGTATGATTTGTTAGGTGCACCAGCTATGTGTGTCTTCTTTCTAGTCTTATATTAGTCTTTCAGAGCAAATATTTATAACTTTAACTGCAATTTTGCACTCCAGCTGGAGTTTTATATAATGACTTCTTAAAAATTCTTTGCATTGGCTTATGATTTTATTCCCTAAATACTGTTTTGCCATAGGTGTAATCATAAAGAAATGATAACCTTAAGTAATAGTCAGCATTTCTTTTCTATGTTTAAATAACTTATTTATTTTTTCCTAAACCTCTAGACCTACAAGAACTAGCCTGCTTTCTTGCAGCAAAATTATATCCATTATTAGAGATTTGTATCAACTTGATCTATTACTGGTCAAGAAACATCAAATAATTCAGTTTGGTACCACTATAGTGTGTCTTTTCAACATCTCAGAGCTTCTGTTGTGTAGATCAAAGCCAGTTTACAGCATTGTCTAGTGGTTCATTTAGTGAGCAATAACATTTTATTAAGTTGGGTATAAATTTGACAGATAATGAATCTTTCCAGGGAATCACAAAATAACTGACCTATCTTATGGTTTCTGCATACTAACTGTAATAACTATTTTTTAAAACCTGGCTTCTAATGTTCTGATATATATATATATATATATATATATATATATATATATATATATATATATATATTAAATCTAATATTTGCTCTCATTCAGCTTCTGACATTTATACATCAGACTATTATTTTAATGAGCTTGATAACATGCTCTTGTTTTGTAGCTTCCCAGATAAGCTCATCAGCATCAGCATCATCATCATCATTATCATCATGGCAGGGTGTCATGTCAACTGTCTCCACTACTTTTAATTCAGTGCCACTCTCCTACCATCCTCAACAGGCATGCTCACCTTTCTCAGGTCTTCTCTCATGTAAACCATGCTTCTCTTGGCAGATGAATCTTATTTCCACTTACCTTCTTCTTGTCTATCCAAAATCTGCTTTACCAAATCATTGACTGTTTTCCTGCCCATGCGACCAAGCCACCGTTATCTGTTTTCCTTGATCTTCTCTTTGATCAGGGTTATCTTGGCTTTTGCTCTGGTGTCCCCATCTCTACATCTGTCCCACATTATGCATCCTACTACCCATCTCAGGCCCTTCATCTCCATCACTTCAAGCTTCCTCAGCTACTATGCTTTCACTGCTCAGCTTTCTGTGCCTGCAGAAACATGTGTCACACCATATTCTATACACTTTGCTTTTTAGCTTCATTGGTATTCTTCTGTCACATATCACCCTTGACAGTTTTTGCCATTTAGATGTAGTGCCTTTGATTTTAGCTTTGCCCTCATCTTCAGCCTTCCCTTCTCTTCAGTCATATTTCACACATGCATGAGTCTATTAACCTTTTCCATTATTTCCCCTTCTATCTCAGTTTTAAATTTCTTCTGAGTTCCACTGTTTATCAACCAGAGGAGAAGTTGTTGGTAGCAATTAATAAAGAGATGAAAGACTTTATCTGGGAGGGGAAGACAAGTGGGACAAGCTGATTCTTCCAGTAGAACAGGGCAGATTGGGATTACCCAATTTAAAGGGGTATTTCAGAGCAACAAAGTTAAGACTCCTATACATAACACAAGCACAAAACTATAATTCAAAGTGGAAAGGGATGATGATAAAACACAGGGAAAGCTCAAGAAACAAGGAGAGACTGGGATTTTGGATGCAGGCCTTTAAGGAGAATAACAACAGTTATGCAGAATATTATATCCATAAAGTAGCAGAAAATATTCTAAGAACTAAACCAACACAGGAATGGAGATTCTGTTGATAGGGATGACTGCAATTAGATGGAGACAATAAGCAAGAGGGGGGCAGAATTTATTGGAGAAAACTGGCAAAGGAGCCAAGGTATTGGGAGCAAATAACTACAGAGGGAAAGATTATAGAATGGGAAGACACCAAGAATGTATTTGGACTACATGTTAGAGATTGCCTTCCCTATCAGGGATTGATATCAGTGTATAGGCAAAGAGAAAAAATAAATAAATGAAAGACCAGAACTGGTAGAGTTTTTAATAGAATCTAGAACAGAAGCTGCCATTAAAAAATGAATAATTAGTGGAGTATATAAAATATTACATGATAACTAAAACAAACAAATAAACAGAGGAGGTTAGAAAGGATTGGGAAGAGTGTTTGGATAAGCAATTCACAAAGAAACAATGGGAGGATATGTGTATGTTTCCCAAGTATGCAACAAAATCTAGAAGATTTAGGATTTTGCCTGAAAACTATTACATAGATAATTTTATACCCCATATAGACTCCAGAGAATTGTTGCTCAGGCAGACAGTAAGTGTTGGAGGTGTGAAGGGAAAGGAAGAGGTAATTGAGAACATACTTTCTGGGAGTGCAGTGAGTTGTTGGACTTTAAGGATTCCCTGTGGGATGCACTGTCGGAGATGCTGGGTGGGCAGATTGGTCTGAAGAGGGAGATGATTTTTTCTGAGCTATGATACAGAATCAGAATTGCCTAGACATGGTAAGGCCTTGTTGTGCCTAATTATGGGGGCTGCCAAAAAACAATTACTAGAAAATGGATATCAAAATCTAAACCAACTATACTGGAAGTAGTGAATATAGTAACAGAGATAAAACTGGAACTGAGATCTTTAAAAAAGGATAGGAGCAAACTACATAGGAAAAAATAGGAATTGTGGGAAGGAATGAGGTCTAAAAGGCAGCACGTCTTAAATGAGCTATGTAATGTTTGAGTGAAAAAGATTGGGTAGATTATAAATGATGTATAATGTTTGCAACTGAGAGTGTGTCAGTATGGTTTGTAATGTAAAATGCTTGGAACTAGGACTGTGTCAGTGTGATTGTGTTTTCATTTATATAAATGTATGATTTCCTGTGTAGTAAGTGATGGATTAATAAAGATGTTTCTTGTTTAAAAAAAAAAGGCAGGGATTGAGTATTTATGTAATATTGCTTAGGTTATATGATATATAGCAGTATATGTGAAGTGCAATGTTTATGTTAAAATAGTTTGATTACTTTTATATGAATGTAAATTTGCCTATGTCACAAGTGATAATTCAATAAAGGTGTTTGAAAAAAAAAGAAGATGGAGCAATGAGAAACGAGTCATTTCATTACTTACTGTCATTAGACCCTTGAAATAAGCAGAATTGGAGCATACTTATACTGGAGATTCAGAGACAAAGCATTTTGAGCTGTTCCCTGGAATCACTACAATGTAGGATTCCCAACTGCAGTGAACAGATAGATCTCGGAATTGGCAAAAATAGGCTTCAGAAATACAAAGACCTTATAATTACCTTTCCACTTAAATTAGAGCAATGTATATGCTGAGAGTGTTTGTTGAAACATTCTCTTTTCCTGGAATGCTCATTGCAATTAACCTTATCTCCAGGGCCACAGACTATTTCCAAAGTGCTGTTATCATTCTGCACAGCTGAGAAGACATGTTAGCTTGCATGTTCACATACCACACTTCTACAAGGCTGTCCAATACTTCTCAAAGCCTTACGTGATTGCAGAGATAGTTCTTGTAACTCCTTCAGGTGCATGCAAAAATGTAAAGACCTAATTGACACAGGGACCTAACTCATTACACCACAAGTCGTCCTACATGAATTCCCGGCTCCTGATTTGACATATTCATTGTCATTGGCTGAGGAAAGGATTGTTGATTTATTATTTTTCACTATTAAATCTTGAAGATAAGGGCTGTATCCTTGGAGCATTATTGCAATTAAAAAATTAAATTCTGGTTAGGGCAGAGGCTTCACCTGAGGCACAGTCATTTAATTTTCACTGCTGGATATTCAATATGGGCACATCACTAAGTTCACAGATGGCTAATGTAATATCTATTTTCAAAGTGTGGTTAGACCCTCACATAAGTAAAGTAAGTAAAATTTCACAAATGTCCAGAAAAAACATAAACTCCTAATATTGCTAAAACCACACTAAAGGAGCAAAAAAACCACTGTAAAATCCAATATAAATCCAATGCTCTTTATTGTAGGTAAGCACTTTCGCAACCAGCCCTGGTTGCTTCCTCAGACCAAAGATTACAATAAAACTTCATCTCAAACTTTAAAAGCCTTGAATCCTGTGTCACATGACTCTGACCAATTAATTAATTAAATGAGTTAAAAGAACAAGTACATTCAAAATGCAAATACACTCAAAAAGCACAAAAATTACATTCACAAATGTTAACAGTAAATAACTTTAAAAGAGCATTCCTTTACCCTAGTTACTATATGCTGGGGGGGGGGCATGTGACATAGTGACTGATGAAACTAGGAAGTACATTCTGAAGCAGGCAAGAAAATCATGAAAAAGGGAAATACAAAGTTTCTAAGTCTGAAGCAGGTAGGAAAATAAAATAAGAGGTTAATACAGAGTTTCTAAGATTGAAATAGGCAGGAAACTCTCAGAAAGATGGAAATACAGAGTTTGTAAGTCTGAAGATACAGATAGGACAGATGCAACTCTCCATCACAGATTATAAGGAGCAACTCCCTCTAGGACTATATCATGGCCACTACCACTTCAGTGACTCAGATACTTGTCCTGTGGATCTAGAGAGATTTCTGAAGGGCAGTCTCCAGGTAGTCACATATGAAGAAGAAAAGTTGTTGATATTTGTCTATGAGACCAGAAAAAGGAATAGGGACCATACCTCTCAAACTCTTTGTACAAGAAATCTGGATGAAGCCTTCCATAATAGGGGACAAAGGAGAAAAAATAGGGACAGATTTTAAATATTGCTCTTATAAACTTTGAAAGTTGATAGAATGACAGGATTTGACTTAGTATGCCTTTTCAGATGAATATGAAGTCTGAAACTCAAATATATGTCATTATTTAGTGACTTCATCTCTTATATAATCCAAGTGATTTGCAAGAAAACACAAATATTTTATGAAAAACAGACCAAAAATATGAGGCAGAAATCTAGACATTCTGTGAAAATCTGGACAGTTGAGAAGTATGATAGGGACAGCTGTCTTACAAAGAAAAACATAATGGGATTAGCCATGCCTATATCTATAATACATTGAAGAGAAAAAACTGATATCTATAACTATGCACTCACTAGAGGCACTCCTTAAAATGGAGAACATCGACATCTGTGCAGTGACAGAGACCTGGTTCAAGGCTCCAGAGAGCACCCCTGCATTACCAGGCTATAATTCATACCACACCTTACAGCCACCTAACCTGGACCAAAACACTAAAGGTGGAGGTGTGTCCGTATTCATTAAGGATATCTACACCTCCAGGCTAGTTGCTCAGCATAATGCATCCAAGATTATCCAAGTGCAACTAACTCTGGGCAAGACTGCAGTCCAAATTGTAGCTTGCTACAGATCCCCCACCATGCCCCAGGATTCCCACTCCTCATTTCTTGATACACTGGAAAATATTAGGGTACAATCCAACACCCTAATAACGGGCAATTTCAACTACCCCACCATTAAATGGGAAACCTACTCATATACCAACTCTTTTGCTCAACGTTTTCTGGAATTCATAAATTCCAATTCCTTGGATCAACTTATCCACACCCCCACCAGGGGCAGCAATAT
Source organism: Protopterus annectens (assembly GCF_019279795.1). Taxonomy (NCBI): domain Eukaryota; kingdom Metazoa; phylum Chordata; order Ceratodontiformes; family Protopteridae; genus Protopterus; species Protopterus annectens. The sequence goes on from NC_056739.1 coordinate 1,375,770,484, forward strand.
CCTAGACCTGGTCATTACCAACATGGGCGATTGGTGTTCCACACCAGAAGTCAATTCCTCATTGGTCAGATCCGACCACAAGCTACTCACCCTAGACATCCACATCCTGCCCCCACCCCCCATTAGGGAAACCACTGTAAAAAATTTCTCCAAAGCCAGCTTCATGCTTCTTAAGACAGAAGTGGCAAACTTCATGACATCCGTGCAGATGAACAATAGAGGTATGACTGTTGAATCCTTTTCAAATGCACTTTATAAGCACTTACACAAGTGCATGGATCATGCTATCCCTAATAGAACCAAGATGCTATCCTCCAAAAAAAAGGAAGTCAATCTGGTGGTCCCCTGCCATAAACAAACTCTACAACAGAAGAAAGAAACTGTTGCAAAAAAGAGTAAGATCCCATGATTGGAGGAACTCCCTGGTCAGCCTTAGTAAGGAGCTGAGATCCCTCATAAAATCATCCGAAGTTAGTTACGAAAACAAAATCGCCACTGATACTAAAGACAACCACAATGCATTCTATAGTTATGTCAAGAATGTCAATGGCAACACTCAGATCTGCTCTGAGTTACAGCACAATGGCACTAAATATACAGAACCAAATGATATTGCCAACATCCTAGCAGATAGGTTCAGTGCTAACTTTACCCCCCTCACTCCCCCTAAAGGGCCCATCTCTATACGGGAAGAATGCAAAGTTCCTGTAATCATGGCTGCACAGGTATAAAACACAGTCTCCAAAGCCAAGAACACACCATCCATAGGACCTGACAACATCCCGGGTTGCATTCTACACAAACTACAGAACAAACTGGCACTCCACCTAAGTACCATGTTCAATCATAGCCTCACCTCAGGACCCCAGGAACTAGAGCCCCATTAGCCTGACAAGCCTGGTCTGCAAGACCATGGAACATATCATCATGGAACTTATAAACAAAGACATTGGTAATCTCCAAACTCTGGACCCCACCCAGTTCAGGTTTGTAAGAGGCAGATCATGTCTCCTAAACCTGACAGACTTCTTTGAAGCAGTCACCAAAGCTGTAGACAAGGGTAAGGTGTTTCACACACCCTATCTAGATCTTGCAAAGGCTTTCAACACCACCCCCACTCTGGAATTATAGATAAACTCACTAAGCTAGGTATAAATCCCTATGTCACAAGATGGGCTGCCAAATGGCTCACTGACAGAACCCACACTGTGAAAGTAGCAGACTCCAAATCCGACTTCAGACCAGTGACAAGGGGAGTACCACAGGGTTCAGTCCTGGGTCCTCTCCTGTTTGGTATCTACTTCTCTGAAGTACAGGCTGACACAGAAGGTCTTTGGCTAATGAAGTTCGCAGATGACTGCAAACTAGGAGCCATAACTGAAGCTCCTAACGATGTGGACATCCTACAAAAGGGCCTCACTGAGATAGATGCCTGGTGTCAAAGCCACGGCCTCAAGCTCAACGCCAAACAGTACATTGTCATCCCCTTTGGTAAAAACTCTGTACCCATGAACTACCATACAGGAGGTCGTCTACTTAACACCGAAAGTATGATAAGAGACCTTGGGATACAGGTGGACAGTAGTCTCTCCTTTGATAATCACATCACCACAATAGTCAGGAAGTCCTTCTGCATGGCACACTTCATCACAAAAGGTTTCTCATCCAGGAAAAAAGAGGTCATTGTTCCCCTCTACTCATCATTCATTAGACCCATTATAGAGTACAACACCCCTTTTGGTATGTACCTCAAAAGACATCTACAACAATTGGAAAGGCCGGAGAAATACCTCACAAAGAGGATTACAAGCCTCAAACAGATGCCCTATGCAGACCATCTCAAAATACTCCAGCTTTACTCCATTGCATATCGCCTACTCAGAGGTGATCTCTGCCTAACAAAAGCTATGTCAAACCCAGAGCTGTTGGACATGCTCCACTTAAAGAAATCCCTCCAAGCTACCACACTCTAGGGACCTAAACCTTGTCACCACAATAAACAGAACATGCTAGAGGGATAGATTCCTGTCCCAGAGACTTCCCATACTCTGGAAAAACTACCTATCTATATCAAACAAAGCTCCTCATTAGCACTCTTCAAGAAGAATCTTGATGATTGGATGGGAAATAGGAAATTCACCCTGGGGATCACTTCTGTGGCTCTGCTCAACAGGGGCACAGGAAAATAATTTTCTTGGGTGGCGAAAGCCAGGGTACCTTTTTGGCTAGGCTTATATAGGCCCTAGCCTAGTACCTACCTATCAACCTATGAACTACTATTTATTTTACTGTTCAGCTTTGGAAAAATACGAAGGAATATTAAAACTGTGTTGTATGAAAAGAGAACTAAACATAGGGAAGAATCAATGTGCATTGTTTTAAACGGACTGGATTTTTGTAGACTTACATTTCTGAGCATTTGCTAGAAAAAAAAATATTTGTTGAAACACTCCAGCAATGCACTTCTGACTATGTACCTTTCTTTTACTCCATATAATTTTTGCAAGAAAGCAGTTTTATGTTCATCCTTGCAAATGAATATTTAAATATGATTTCAGACTATTTTTGTTAGTAAAAGCCAAGCAAGTTCTGACAATATATAAACATTCCTTATCAAATATATCATCTTTCTCTCTGAGAGACAACAGTACTTGTTATCTTAGGGACATGCACACTCATTTATTGCATGTATGCTATGGTATGTGAGAAAACAGGAATCAGGGTACACAGAAACCTTAATTTGATGGGGGTTTTGGGTACTATAGCATGTGATCAGTCACAAACGTAAGTGTGTAGCTGTAAGTCACTTAGGTTAAGAAGTAGTTTTCAGTAATAAGATACTTGACCGCATCTGCATGATACATCTGTACACCTGTCTGAATCAAATTAAGTTGTTCTCTGCTGTCTTTGTTTACAAAGGCTGTTGTATACCTCCTTGCATCAGTACAGTGTATAGTCTTATTTTAAATGTGTGTGTGTGTGTGTGTGTGTGTGTTTGTGTGTGTGTGTGTGTGTGTGTGTCTGTGTGTTTTATATATATGGCAGAGAACAAGTATAAGGCCCATAAATAATGCTTTTCCATATGATTACATTTTTATTAGATTTGCATGTGCTACTTATTTTTTATGTTTATATTCCTTCTCCTCGAGGATTTCTTTCTCCCAATTAAAACTCCTGGTGTGATCACATTCATTGCACAGCATGATTTGCTTCTCTGTAATCCACATATTTATAAATCACCTGCTACAAGTATAATTTTTGTCCTGTCTATCCCATTGTGTTAATCAATCATCAGTTACACAGCCATGTCTAATCCCTTTTACTGATTGCTGGCTCATTTCATATACATACTTTGTTAATTTACATTTCTCAGTATTGTAAACAAAAGCCTAGTCTGCAGGGCACTGAGGCTTGGTATGTTTAGTTGAATTTTCACAAAACTTCACCAAAAAAAAATGGGAACAACCATGACCTTTAACTCTATATTTTTTTTTTTATAAAATATGTGATGGCGAGAGGTATTTAGACATACATTACTTACTGAGATGATTTGGTTGATGGAGATGAATTCATAGTGATCATTTTGTGTGTGTGTGTGTGGGGGGGGGGGGGTGAAGCGATTAAAACACATTTTGGAGGACACTTAACAACCTTACTACTTTTATCTTTTCCTGGCTGCTATCTTTTGCCTATAGAGTCATTTCAGAACTCATACTTTCTCATCCTGCAAACTCTAACATTTTACAATAGATGTTATAGAGATCAAGTCATGTAAGATGCTTTATTCTTGTCTGATAATTGTTTCTGATCAATGTTGAGAATGACCTTTAAATCTGAAATGATGTTATAGGGATTCTGTGAATTAAAAAAAAAAGTTTCTGGACCATGAAACTGCTTTCAGTATCAAGACATTAGTCTATATCACTATAGATTTAATCTTCCTGAGACTTCCGATACTTGTCTCCCCAGATTTCAGGGGTTAAGGAAGGTGACACTGTCACTTCAAGGTTCCACAGCAGTAGTGAAAAAGCCATGGTAAAAATAAAATACAAAATCAATTAAATCATTATAATCTCAGAGCCGTGAAATGTGTAATAAAGTGTCAGACATATTCTTTAACACAGTCTATTTAGAACTACTCATTTGTAACCTTACATTCTCCCTAGGTGACTTTGAGGACAGACTGCTGGCAGCCAGATTTTACAACTGCAGTCTTTCTTAACATCTGTTCAGAGGGTCTCACAACTACAGCTCTCAGATTTGACAAATTAATTAAGCATTTCTGTATATACTAGAGCAATAGGAACCTCATAACTGACTTGGACTCAGATCTATGACATCCCAAGTAAAGAAAGCAAGAAATGGAGGCTAAATAATTATAGTTATGATCATATATAAATGTACAGAGTAGTGTTTATGCTGGTGATCAATGTGCATGTCAAATTAATTGGCAGCATTAAGAAAAGGGAATGTATAACTTTCTCCCCGAAGTGAGGATGGAAAAGGGATGCACATGGCACAAAGCAAAGTATTTTCCAGCACTGCTGTGTGCACTGAAGCAGTTTCACAGATGATTAATTAACTCAGGGCTAACAGTTATGCCTGTTCGTACAGCTTATGTAAAGCATCCTATTGTTAAAGGCACAGATTCCTAAAGACAAGTGTGTCAGTCTGTACATTATGTGGAAGTAGGCCTACTGTATATCCAGCTGCACAGAAAGTGCAGTTGCAAGTTATAGTTTTCTGAAAGGTAGGGAACATGATGTATTTAAAACTAATGAACAGTTATTGAGAGCCAGTTGTAATCAGAGATGATATTAAATTAGGCAGTAAAACCATACACTATACTGTTCTTATGTTTTTTCTAAATAATTAAGATTGTTGCTGGAACAAATAAACAATAATAAGTTCAGTCTGAAATCCAAAGAGATTTTAGAATATACAGGTTAGAGTATGGATAGAGGAACAATACTAATCATTAAAAGAATGATCTGAACATTAGTAAAGAGGACCAATAAATTAAATAAATTCATAGGTAACCATATCTTACTGATACACTGCTGTGTCATTTTTAGTGTCCTATGATAAACCAGACCTGATAGATGCTGAGAAAGCATTTCATTTATTATGTAAACATTCTTAAAATTATATAAGTTTGAGAGTTTCTTTTCTATTAAAATGGAATTTTGAGTATAACACTTTGTGGTGCTATGGGTGATGTGACTGAACAATAAATAACTATTTGTTAATGATGGCAGAATAAAATTCTGATGAAACGTGTATTTAGATTTTGTGGCTAGATAAACAGCCTAGGAGCTAGAGCTTACGTTCCTTTGAGCTGCTGAGAGCATTAACTTGATGTCGTACATGTTACAGTTTGACTTTTATAAAAAAGTACACGGCAGGGAACATTTTTGTTTCTTTTGCCTTCAGTACCATATTGATTCAGTGGCAATAAGGGATATGATGGGTTGTTACTCAGTGTATTGCTATTTGAAGTACACTGCATAACCGACTGATGCATTTGTGAAGTACAGCTATGCTCAATATCTAGTGTTATAGACTTGCCCAGACATTCCCCGGGATTCATGAAGCTTGCGCCAGGCGCAGGTGTAGCGTAGGCGGTATAACGCCAAATATGGCCACCGAGCGATTCAGGTACGATCCAATTCCATGTGCACTACTAGCGTACGCCAGATCTGCGCAGCCCTCGGCTTAGGTATGCTAATCACTCCATGTGCAGTGCCGCACCATGCAAATGAAGGTACATAGCGATTCATGAAGTGGTGCAGGCGTAGCGTAAGCCCACAGAAATGTAAACCAAAAAAACACGGTTTACATTTTTCCAAACAGAACATTGGAGCTATGAAAGTGGACCAGACTCATGTATTACAAAGTTAACATATGCCAATGGCTAAATATACAGCCAATGGCATAAGTAAAGATGCACAACACCTAAAAAACAACATTTAACGTCATGGCCACAGTAACGCAAAGTACAACCGCAGGGCATGCATGTGCAAACGGGAACACAAAGAAAATATATACAAGTGTCATAAAATCAAAATGTAATACAAATCATGATTTCACCATAATACTCAATGGTATGCATGGTACACCACAACCAAGCTGCAAGGGTTGCTGAGGGTCTGTGACAGTGTTCGGCACGGTAACTAGGAATTAGTAGTCAATGCCATGCAAATGAGGCAAGTAATAGTGAATCGCAAACATCCCGCTGGACTAAGGATGTACCATACGGCGCAGCACTACAACACCGAGGAGTGGTTTAGAGGTATACATGACATCAGCAGTGGAGTGTGCCACCGTAGCTGTAAGCACATTGGAGCAATGCAAATCCGGCCTGGCCATTGCTAAGCAAAGCCACAGGACAGGGATGGGGAGGTAGGTATAGCATCATTTAGCTGACAGCACATATGGTGCCCGAAAGCGCATGTGTACAGGGATGAAAACGTGCCCGAAACCCAGTAAGCGGACGCATGCGCTGCACACCATAGCTCAAACAGGAAGGTCAGGGGAAGAAAATAAGGAAATGCCACAGTAGGGTAATAGGAGTACAACTGAGCAATTAACACCTATTAACTCACAGCGGGCAATCAACGGCAGCTGACAAGTCTGGTCGCAGAAACCTGCAAAACAGGATAGGGGAGGTGTCGGATTGCAAAGAAAAGAGAACTGTCATAGCAGAGCAAAGCAAACCTGCAGTAGACCGGCCATAGAACACATTACACAAGATAAGCCAGGTTTAGGAAAGTACAAACGAAAGCAGGATGCTGGATGCATGCCAGAAAATGGGAGGTGAAACGTTAAGAAATGTAAAGGGAAGGGCAAGAGGTAATCCACGGCAGCCAAATGTAATTCAACACCAAAGGCACCACAATAGTAGTACCTGTCGTAAAACACATAAGATACCCTGTAGCTACGATCGTACATACACACCCTATGACATCATCAGTGTTCATAGCACAATAGTATAAAGTGTGAAAGCACCTCACACACACCTGTGTATTCCCAAACACTGCACCATAGGTGTAAACAGATGGGGAACTTTTACAATGTACATGTTAGGAGCTGCCATAGCTGTGATTCATCATCATGTGTTAGAGACTGAAGGTGTTGTGGAGGATGATGCTGACAACCACCGCAGGCCCTGGAGGTGGAGAAGAGTGTTCAGACCAAGGGTAACCTACCAGGGGCTACATGATCTGGAGATAGTAGAGCATTACAGGGTGGACAGGGACATCTTACAGCAAATAGGTGAGCTGTGCCGGCCACGCCTGAGATCCAGAAACAACAGAGGGGAAACCATCCCAGTGGACACAAAGGTATGTGTAAGCTTGCGAATACTAGCCACAGGTACCTTTCAAAGGCCAACTGGAGATATAATGGGGATCTCACAGGCATCAGCATCCAGGGTACTACACCAGTTCCTGGATGCCATGTTACCACATGCCAATGAGCATATATACTTCCCCTGAACTCAGGAGGAGTTGGCCAGCAATATGCATCTCTTCCACCATGTGGCACACTACCTGGAGGTACTGGGTGCGATAGACTGCACGCACATACATATCAAGTCACCACCCAGTGAGCATGGTAGGCGCTACATAAACCACAAGGGATACCACTCCATCAACTGCCAGGTTGTGTGCAATGCCCAGGGCATTATCATGGATATGTGTGCTGGCAGCCCTGGAAGCTACCATGACTCCCACATCTGGCATGCCTCATAAGTGTATCAGGTATTTGTCAGGGGGTCATCCCACATAGCCACCTTGTGGGGGATGCTGGCTATGCACTGGAGCCGTGGATGATGACTCCCATCAGAAATGCACACACACCCATGCAAGAACGCCATAATGAGGCACATGCACAAATCAGAATCCTCATAGAGCGTGTGTTTGGGATGCTGAAATCATGGTTCCGTTGCTTGGACATATCTGGTGGAGCCTTGCAGTACTCTCCAGGCCCATGTGCCCACATCTTCATAGTATGTGCCATGCTACATAATATGATCCTGCGGAAACAGCTGCAGCAGAGACATAATGGTGAAGGCCCTCACACCCCACCACAATTGCCAAGGCCATCACAGGCACAGAGGGATTCAGACCACGAACACCCTGTGCCAGCCCCAGTAGGCAGACGGAGGCGTGCCCAATATGCCTACGCCTTGGCAAAGAGGGAACATATAGCACATACTCTGACAGTGTAGGCCCCTACGGACTGACACACCTCTCCACCTGCACACACAGTACAATGGATGACACACACACACACACACGACCACCTGTAAATTGTAATGTATAGGTGGCCTACTGTGTGAATCCTACATAGGCAGCCCTCAACCATTGCACACACAACAGCTATTGGAACAAGGAATGTCAACACCTGAACAGTACACGCACCTATCAGCATATGTTGGTACTGTATGTATAGGTTCCTAGGTACATCGGTAGGTACACGTCTGATTGTCAGAGGCCATTCATCAATCGAAGCAAACAGTGTCTGCTGTCGCCACCACATCGAGTAACCAACTGTCCCTCAGTGGAGCAGAGCCAATTGCAGGATCCATGTGTGTAATCACTGTTCCCCACACACTCTGCATGGATTCCCTGGTGTGTTAATGAGGGGCTCCATACAATGTAATCATGGATGTAGTGACAAAGCATGGGGTGTACCCATGACAGGTATCTGTCACCCCAGCATGCTCCACCTATGATTGTGTGAAGGTGTAGCACATTATAGTGTGTGGCTCACTGTGACATACATTCCCAATGCTGGAGCACATCCATTAAACATCACTTGGACATACCATTAATAGGTCTCATCCATATGTAAACTAACTGAGTTACCCATTTGATTGCAGTATGGAGTAACAGCCATAGTACAGTCCACATACAAATCACCATAACACGTGTACAAATCCCAGATGCCCAAGTGGTAAATGCACTGACTGTCGTGTATGTTCCCGGTACCACGTCCTGCAAGGGACGTTACGTAATCCCGAAGGCACGAATAATGGATGTTGGATGCAGGTCATCAGATTAGGTTTAGCACATTTTAGTGGGAATATGCATTGCCCAGTGCTGGTAAGTGGCGTTTAAACATGACTATACGGATATGCGCGAAACAGGGCTAAGCTTCTCTGAATATCGTGCAGATCACAGTCAATGATGTCCAGAACAGGTGAAACTAGCATTATTCACCCCTGCACTAATAGTGCCTGCTCTGAAGGGTAAAACGACCACTGCCAGGAGTAGAACACGCAATCATGTACACAATCACCTAACACTAAGCTACCCAAGATGTACCAAAGGCAGGTGTGTAATGTGACAGGTTCAAACACAAATGTGCGGAGTCCAGGAAACAGTATAGACTGACATGTACACAATGAAAGGTGTATTCTCCCTCTCACTCTCTCTCTCATATATTAATATATATATATATATATATATATATATATATATATATATATATATATATATATAAAATAGAAAGGGTGATAGAGAGAGAGATATATGTTGATATATACGGATTCACCTATATCTGCAAATATATAGATAGGTCAAAGACATGTACACAACCATGGAGGTAGAAATAAATAGGATACTGCCAACTATGGAATGTGTCACATACCGACACGCGTAATCACGAGGCTTAAAGACTGAAAGAACATAGTACTGGAACACTGGAACCGCGTGTAATATTATCACGATATTAAGGGACATTTAGTTATCGCTGCCGGTGTTGCGGCCCGCGTAGGTACTGTGTTCAACTGTGTTTGTGATTGCTGTAGTCTGTGTATGTGTGTGTTGAGGGTGCCGTGTGCATTTCTGTGGGACTGTAATGTGTGTGTGTGTTTGCATCATGTGTCTGTTAGTGCTAACTCGGAGGTAGATCATTACGGTAGGTGTGGTTATAGCTGGCTGTAGGCATACAGTTACCACCTGTCCCACTTTAAGAGGGACAGCCCCTCCATGGGCAGTTGTGTCCTGACAAAAAATATTAAAAAGGGCAAATGTCCGAGATTATAGGACATAATTATGTCCCATATATTATGTAATAGTTGCATTAAATAGTTATGCCTGTATCTACAAAACGTAAATGTTACATGAAACATGATAAGTAGCTAAAGTGCTGAAAGAATAAGTATGTAATCAGGATAAAAGTATGTTCTATCCTGTGTACTGACCGGGGGTATGTGTCGGCCCATAAACACTGATGTGTGTCCTGCAAATGTCCCACTATGGCCATTTGAAAAGGTGGCAACCCATGCCAAAGAGGTTCAGTCACCAACACAACTGCAATGAGTGCAAATATCTGTGACAAAATACACGAGACAGCTGTCATTTAGTAACATTCCTTTACATATCGCTGTATTTCCGGAGGTATGGAAGTATCAACCTCACCTGCATACTATATAGAAACCAATTAACAATGGTTCAATGTATAAGCCCGTAACAACCATAGTTCAGTCTACTAAGTGATAGGTCTTCATTTAGGGAAGGAGCCCACACACATATATGGAATATGTGGAAATGCAGTCCCCACAAACCTGTATATGCTATGTACACCCACCTACATCTCTCCCGCACCTGAAACATTTGCAATACAGACTGTAATAACATCACAAACATCCACTCACTCAATTACATCTGCAGAAGCGTTAACATACCTTGTGAGAGACACATTTGTAAAGGCGACATGTGAAATTCTAGCTGTTGTATAATGGAAGAGATGGCGATGTTACAGGTTTTGTTTGCAATAGTCCCTTATCAGATGGTTGAGATGACAGGTACACTCACATGTAGAACCACATACTCTAGCCGTCACACACCATCCACGGGGGACATGAATTCAAAATATCCGTGTCTCTACAAATAGCAGTTGCAATTCCTCACAACAAAACACATACAGGCTGTCTCCCCGAAGGTAGAGCAAAAGGGCAACGCCCAAGTGGAGAATTAAATTATACCCCACTGTTGCCGTGTAATTGGCGAATGGAGTAGCTGCACAGCTGATATGCATGTAATAATTTACTCAGGAACACCAATTGGCGGCAGGAAACCACATGTTACAGGTATCGACGTATATAAGGATGACTTGCCATACATTCAGATTGTATGCTCATACCATAGAACCGTTTAAACAGTAAAGGTGTAAGAGAGATATTTACAAAGATTCGGAACGCTAACAAGGTATGTAGAACACTCAGCATGTTAGTGTACGTAGAGCCTATTTTGTATTAATTAAAAGTGTACGCAATGCATAAAGTGGGAAAAGGTATTATGTAGTGATGACTTGTTGAGCATAGTAATGCTTGTAGAAATTGTGTGTCCTGCTGTGGGCCACAAGGCAAACATCACATACACCACAAGGGATGTTACATAAGGGCTTTAAACAGAACAATTCCACACCACCCGCCATCAGTGGTAGGGTATGTCCAACAAGTACGTGCCATAGCAGGGGATAGTATATGCTGATATATTGTCACAGTAGGCATGTGTATGGGCATATAACGACAATAACATGCCTAAGGTGGTCCTGCTGTGCAAGTATGCTTTGCATTATGGGATAATGTGTAAAATATGTGTAATGTACAGTATTGTAGGTAGATATGTCAGATATTCTACACAGCATAACTGTTATATCATGCAAACAAAAGGTATCGTCTATTGGCGTGTACAATACACAATAACAGGATACATATGGCTTGTAGTCATGGGACACTGTGACAGCATGATAGCTAATCGAAATGGAAGAGCTACTCAATTAACCATGCACAAAGGACATGTAATAGCTTCACAAGTTCATAATGAGGTACTATGCTGTCTGGCAAGTCTATGTGTAAGCCCAACTACAGTGTTTACACCAGCGGCCCCTCTCTAGGGTAGTGTCCTGTCTGTGAACAGATGTCATAGGGTGTGTATGTATGATCGTAGCTACAGGTGTTACCTGCACCTCTGTACAGTACAGCCACTGCAATGATCCCTGGTGTATCAGTGTGACCACCTACAGAGTCACCTATGACCGGTGTGTTGGGTATGTTATAACACCTTATTGGCTGTAGTTGATGGGCACACATGAGTCTGTGGGCTATAAGTAATTGTTGTTGTGTTTGGTAATGGGGGCTGCCTCTGGTGCCTACACAGAGTATGGAGAGGTTCTGCAAATGTTGCACTCATACTATGTGTGGCCTGTGGTGGTGGAGATCTAGTGAGACTATGTGATGAGTGGGGTGTGTTGCAAATGTTAAACGTCCCCACATGAATGTCAGGTTCAGTCTGAGTTGGTGAGAGCATTACCCCCAGCATGGCTACATATGTGCATCTCCCACAGGCTGTAGTGTCATATGTTGGGAGGTGAGCATTTACTGTGTACATGAGACAATTGCTCTATTGCCACATGTTTGCCATATTCATCATATAGACAGGCAATAGCAATGGTAAGTGACACTTGGACATGCCTGTATATTCAATCATGTCTCACAAGATATGTGAGTTTCGTGTGTACAACAGCTGTTGTACTGTAAGCAAGCTGGAAATGTAAGGACAGACAGTGTACTTGTTAGAAATGAGTTGGAATCGGTGCTATAGTAATTAGTAGCTCATGAAGTGCTTACATGTTCTGAACAAGTGCTGAGCATGAATATGCAATACAGATAGGGTGTTGGATGATATCAACCCACTGCAACCCACAAGTGGAGACGACAGTCATAATTGGAGGCACTGCACTATTACCCTCCTGAGTATGGTCTGCAAGTCTATGAACCTTTATCAACATAGATGTTAGCAGTACAGAAGTAGATGACAGTACGGATGATTTCACACTGCATAGCATACCTGTGACAGGTCATAGGACATCATCACCCATACCGTGTTCCAGCTACACTGAGTATACTAGATCTACCTTTGTATGTCACAGGAGTGTTCTACCAGTGGCCTGTTGACAGAAGCAACACTACAAAAGGTGTCTGAGTGACATGTGCATATCACACCATTGGCAGCTACAGTAAAACAGGGTTAATGTTGTGTACTCCCCCCTCATTGTAGCCCATACCACACAGACAAATGGAAGGCATCTGTGTATGTAAGGATGTGAATGGCCATGACCTAGGAGCAATAGCTGTCTCAGTGTTGTGGACAACATACAGAATGGGCTTTGTGGGTGAGTTGTGTGATATATGTACACAATCTAACAGCTGATAATAGCATTGTCACCACTAGGTGAATAACCCTGTACCCATTAACTTCCATCTAGGCAGTGGTCAACATTATGGACACTGTGTAAGGGATGGTGCTGTGCAGTTCACCTCCCTGAGTTGGTGACATCTCCAAGCCTATTAGGTAGTCATACGAGGCACCCATGTCATGACAGGGTGCCATCCATGAGCATGGAGACCATTGGACAGGCATACTCAGCACTCGGGTGACCAATATCGGATCACATATCACCTTTAAGGGGTATTGACCATGCGTGGATGGGTGATACCAGCCTTCACAATCCTCACCTCCACTACGCAGCATGCTGGCTACCTTGCATAAAGACATGTGCTACACTGTGATGTTGGACATGCTACACATACATATCCTGATCTGAAAGACATATGTCATGGACAGCCACCATCCTACTACAAGGATCGCCACATGTTGGACAGATCCCTGTGCCATACATGTTACATACTCCTGCCATACCATGCAACCCTGTCCATCAAAGCTGCACATGTCATCTCTGTCATACATGGTGTGATGACCGCATTGTAGATGTATTATTAACTGTCTGGATCAGTAATGTGGCACTGATGCACCTCACAGTGGCAAAATGGCTGCCGGATACAGCTAGAAAACCTTGCCCATACATGCTATAGTTGATAACCATCCCTGCGAATGACGTCCGGCTAGCCATTATCCCATGTCTATCACATGTGCAACACAGGCAATACGTGGAAGGATGTTGAACTGCTGTACATTGCCATGTAGATGTATATGGCAAAACACATGCATGTAAAAGTTTCCATGCATATGTGTGCATTGTCACTGCTCATGTCCATTAAGGCAGTGTATGTGTTGATATGTGACATATACACAGCATCAAGGTCAACAGCATTACTGAGGACACATCCAGGCATGTGCTGATAGGTAAGAACACCAGTACAGGCAAACAGACATGCCCACATCAAGACAGCAATCACATGGAGTATGAACAATGTAATGAGGTGACACACATATATGGTGATGATATCCAATGCAAAACGGGTGTTACATGTGTTCGACACAAACATGTCAGTCATGTCAGGGTCATGACGATTTGCAAAGATAACTGTTCAGATGTACTAGATTTAATACAAATGTATGTGCAGCTGTATCTCTGTACATCTCTGTGATACTGTGACCTGTCTCCATCATTATGTCTTCCAGACAATGCCTCGTTCACACCTGCCAGCGTATAGCCACATGGAGGATGATGCCCTCATCCCGTACCTCCATGAGAACTACGAAGTGTTGTTCAGCCATGTGCCACAGCATGCCCAGCAGCATGATGACCTGTGGCAGGACCTTTGCAGGAGGGTTAATGATGTGGGTGGCCATAACCGCACCTACCAGCAGGTGCGCAGACACTGCACGGACCTGATACGACATGCGAAACAGTGTGCCAATGCAATCACCAAGGAACAAGGTGGAGCAGGTGGTGGGCCACCAACCCAGCCCCCACTCACACCCACCGAGGAGCTACTGGCCAGCCTGGGGACACCCTCAGAACAGCATCCACAAACACTAGCTGCCATTGTGGAGGTGGGTGCCTCCCAACAAATGAGCCTGGAGTTGCCTGGTAAGACACTACTGCACATATGACTATTATATCCTATTTAGTTGCATGTGTCACTGTACAATATGTAATGTAACATCATATGCAAGGTATGTTTACACACATGCCGCATACTACAGTATGCTACCCTGTGTATGTACACATGTGCATACTATATGCTATTGTACAGGCGAATGTGTTAACATGCACAGTGCACCCTGTGGCTGTCATACAGTCATGGATAATGTTCAAACTGCTGTGTCACTCCTATACAGGTACCTCTGGCGTGCCACACAGACATCAGTCCATTGCAGGTGAGACAGTTATCAGTATCAGGCATGTTAATGCATATATCTATACGCCATGTGGCCAGTTAACACATGTACACATAATGTATGGTCCAGTCACGATATACAGGTCGCATCTGTCATCATTCATACTGGCTACCCATGTGCAATATATACAAACTAAATGAAACACTGACATGAAACCACAGTATCTGTCATTGCTAGATGTGTGGACAGCTGTGCATACAACGGTGGAGGTGTTCAATGTAGGCATATGTACTATACATTGGAACAACACATGTGTGGTACGCAAACAGTACCACACAGTGAGCTGGGATATGGGCAGCCCACAGGAGTTGCCATTGTGTAATATGCCCCTGCATTGGGTGCACACATTGTGATGTGTCATCTGACATGTCCCAGACATGTAGTGTTCCGGCTGCAATATTGTCTCACTATCCCATAATACATACCACACATACCAAACATACAACCCATTGTCTGCATAGCCCTGTGGACAGTGACATATCTGACATCTATGGGTGTATGCCATATGGGACAACACAGACATGTGAGATAGACGGCCATCACAAACATTTGGCCAACACATGTTCACACATGGCAATGGAGGATGGCCAGAGACATGTAGCCACACAGTAGTTGTGATGTGTATACACCCTGTTGCACATTGTTCACACATGGTCCAACTATAGCCTTAGTTGACTGATTATATAGTTGATATGGAACACTGGACATCCTAAAAGCCTGTGCATAGCTAGTAGAGGTGTCACTTAATTCGACCATATAAGATATGTTGAACATCACGACTGTGTCATACCATGACAGTAGTCACCTGTACAGCTTCCACAAACATTGACACCACATCAGGCCACAGATACAGTACATTTCCCTTGCTGCTGTAGGACATCACTGTCAGCCGTGCACCTCATGTGTGTGATACATTAATGTCATGTGGGACATGGTGTATTGACAAGTCTGCCATGTGTGGACATGGTTGCCAGGCAGCTAAGACTTTGTAGTAGTTGTGCAGGGGTGTCATCCATAGGTCTTCCAGTGACCTCTCACATGACACAGCATGGTTTGGTGTGTATACACCTCAGCGACGTGGGTCACAATCCACAGTTATGTAATGTGTATGCACGCAGTTATGGCTATGCACTGTGTGTGTATTACACACTGTATAGCAATATAGATGCCTCATGATGCCATGCAATGGCACAGTGTCTGTACTTCACACTGTATAGCAATGTAGATGCCTCACACTACCCTTCAATGCTAGTGCACATTTGCTAAAAGTGCATTCTATCTGTACGGCATACAGACAACACTGCAATGTGATACCCATTACAATGCTGTACATGTGTCAGGACACCATTGTGTCAGACATGTATGCATGTCAATGCACACGTCAGCAGATTACATGACAAGGTCACTTCAGCCATGTGTACTGTTAACCTGTGCTGGTCCACATGGTGTATCACAGGGATGCATGCTTACTACCATGATTGTGTGAACTGCATGGCTACTGATATAACACCTGCTTGCTGTTGTGTGCAACCCAGGGAGGTATGCTAACTACCACTATTAATGACTGAGCTGCATGCCGTCTGCTGTATCACAGGCATGCTGCATGCCGTCTGTCAAATCACATGCATGGTGTGTCTGTGTGTCTGTGTGTGTCTATTGTAATGTAGAGCCTTTCTTTGCATTCACAGGTGATGTAGGTTGTCAGGGGCTGAATCTGTGCCAATGGTTGCCATCCCAGCTATGTCCCCCTCTTCACCGCACACAGTTCTCATGCCAACACATACCCCATCACCAGTGGCCATAGAGGAAGGACAGTCAGCGTGTTTTAACTTGGAACAGGAACGTGTGGTGGCTACAGAAGGTGTGTCCCCACACCATGGTGTCAGTGTAATGACTGCAGATGTGCCACACAGGAATATGGCCAGTGCTGCTCGTAGGAGGACCTCTGGCAGACATGCACCTGCAGGACAGAGCGCAGCAGCTGCTGTCACCAGACGCATGTTCCAGACTGTAATGGCAGCACAGGACGTGCTGAATGGCAGAACAGAGAAGGGCAGAGGCTGCAGAGGGCTGCTATCCGTACTCTAAATGACAACATCCAGGCATTGGCAAATGCTCAACAGCAGATTGCTGATGTTCTGGACAGGCGATTGGGTGACATGGTTGGAATCCTTGACCGTGACATGGCAATCCATGAGCGTGAGCTGTCTGTGCTGGAACATCTGGTAGGAGTGAGGTGTAGGCCACGTGGACGTAGGCCAGCTACACCACCTCGTGCAGGTCAACGTGAACGAGCCACCTCACATGCCCACTCCCATAGTGCCATTAGCAGTAGCAGTGCAGCTGGTGCTGCGCTGTCCACACTAGGACACAGCAGGCCACATGGACGTGGTTCTGGATGTTCCCAGCAGGGACTCGACTCCAGTGGACAAGTGTCATCGGACAGTAGCCAATCTGTACCTCTGCCTGATAGTGCCCGTGCAACCCCTGGCAGGCACAGGTCACGTGGCCATGGCTGGACACAGTGAGCTGTACAATCTGGAGCTGTCAATAATACCCCTCTGTAGGCATGACAAAAGGCAGAACTGTGTGCACACAAACACGCACACAGCAGAAACATCTGTAGGGCACCGCAACACCCACATGCATAATAACCACACATGCCCAATCAGATCACTGGACCTTACCCACACACATGATGTCATCCACTGGTGCAGCTTATGCCCCTGGCAAACATTATCACCCTATGCATATGATGATGCCTGTGCCACATCCCTGTCATCCACACCATCGGTGCAGGGACATGCTCATATGGTCTGATGCACAGGGTGAACAGAATAGTGAGATAAGTGTATATTACATTAGTTGTGTACTGTTGACATGCACCAGACATACCATGTAGTAAGGTTTATAATGCATTGCTATATGTTCACAGTATGTGTCTTGGTAACAACGGTAACAGCATGTTGGTAACTATGCCCTGCTTCCCTCCTTAAGGTCTACTTGCATGTGCCAATAAGTAACAGTGTTTGCAGTTTCACATGTGTAAATGTGGAGTACTCATAGGCATGTATGGCAATACCAGCATGTTATACGTAGCCTCAACCTCACTGCTAGTAAGGCTACCATTCCACAGATGTCCACACATCTACTGATCCAGAAGCATGTGGGCTGTTTAATAGGCTACAGTGGCTAGAGACGTGACATCCATACCAGGTCACATCACAGGTATGGTGACATGGTGCGGGGGGTTTACACAGCAGTCTGGCCGATGATAACATTAGAGGCCACTTGATAGCATGAGGCCTCACTGTGTAGCAATAATACCTGTCACATTACAGGATGAGAACACACACACAGACATACACAGAAACACACAGTAACATGCCCACACTCATGGGGTCAACAACACTATAACGCACACTCCATAGTGTTGAGGTGAGGACCCCTGCCTATGTGGTAATCACCCTCACAGTACTGTGCACCCGCATGACGTGACACAGAGAATGAACATGTACAGGTAGCCAGTAAGGCTGAGACTGATGGCATCAACAGGGTAGTAGACTGCATCACCATGAGGGGTTAGGGATCCTGTCTGTTCTGTATGGTAGCATACACCCTCACTCCATGCACCAGACAGCCATACATACATACACATACACACACACTGTGGAGTCCACAAATGTCATTCACATACAGATAGCTGACATGTGTGTGATACACACACCACCCCTGCCTACATCATGCTTTCAACACTGCAGTATGTACATATCTCTACAACAGTGTACAGGGGTGTGTAACAATTGGGATGTATTCCCCACCATACGTGGCATATATGGTCACACAAGCAAACACACATGGCAGTACTGTGAATGATACACCTGCTATATGATGATATGTCTGACAGACATGCAGAAGTATTGGCCGCATTATGTGTACCAACGCTACCTTCGGCAATTGTGCTGCTATATGCACACAGGAGGATGTAAGTGTTACAGGTGTCAAGTGATTTACAGTCAGTAACACCCTGACCGCTGTGTAGATTGTATGTCTTCACCTTCAAATAACAGTAACATAGCATACTGTTTGCACATGTAATGGTAGGATGGCTTGTGGCACACCTGTGAGCCATCTTCGGCAAACATCCATCTGCAAAGGTGGATCACCACTTTATGTACACACATCCATCCATACCTGATGTACATCCTACTGTACTGTCAGTATTAAACCATATACAGGTGTCAATGATGGGGCTGCATTGCAATTGCATGTTGCAGTTAGGCACAGATGAATTACATACATCAGCTACTGCACATGCATGGTAGCTGCATGCACACCACTACATGTACATGTGTGTTGGTCCTACATGCCTGTCATGTAGCCATGTTTGTATGCATTGCAATTGGTGGACATGTGTGATGACATACATAACTCATGGACTGTTGTATGATATGATGGTTGTCATGGGTAACTAGTACAGAGGGAATGTTACCTCAGTCAACATTGCTACCTTATGTACTGTTAGCATTCAGCAGCCATGGACCTACCTTCCATGTGCATGCGTGTGATTGCTGCAGCCACTTGTCTGCACGGAGGACAACAAAAGCTATGCTATGTACATATGTGTTGTGTGTGTGTGGTCCATTTACATATCCACTGCGATTACATGTATGTCATTTCCAAACATGAGTGTTCTTTGGTGTACAGTGACAGTCATCTGTTACAGCTATGTAAGACCCAGGGCCCCTGTTATTTGTAGAGCCGACCTGGTTATGAACAGTGGTATCATTGCATTGCATAACACATGATGGAACCCTGTCAGTACATGTGTAGTCTGCACAGTTGCTGTAGACCTATGTACAGTCCACTGGTCATGAGTCACATGGTGTTGTAGTAATGTATGGATGTGTGTTGCTGGTCCAAGGACATGGTGATGTCTGAGGGCTACATAGTAGAATGCTGCATTTACCACTGTGATCTGCACCTGAGACATCTGTGATGGCTCTTGAGTGTGTACTGGTCAGTACATGTGAGTGGCCTTCATGTACGTGGGGACAGTAACACCAAACTGTGCCCTTCCGTGTTTAGAATCCATGTGCATGCAAGATAGCCCTTCACTACTACTAAGTGTGTGAGCATGCCCAGTACGCCATTATGTAGATGGACACACAGTACATTCCAAACTGTGCCCTTCCATGTTTAGAATCCATGTGCATGCAAGACAGCCCTTTGCTACTACTGTGTGTGAGCATGCCCAGTACGCTGTTGTGTAGATGGACACACAGTACATTCCAAACGGACGTGTGATACTAAGTGTGTGAGCATGCCCAGTGACACCTTGTGTCAGTTATGTGCCTCTGTGCATGGGCATGGCCATCGACATCCTGTATAGCGATGGTGGTCATCCAGGCAACAGATTTCCATACCCCACATCAGGATGGATTCCTAGATTGAACACACTGGTTGACTGTCTTGAAGGGTGTACTGTCTGTGGCGCGTCTCATATCTATGTAGTGTTGTTATAGTGCTCCGTAGATAGGCAGTTGTCCCGCTCACACCACTGCCGTGTGTTTGTCTACATCTACCTTGGGACAATAATATGCTTTTAGACTGCTCACTCTCTATACATTCCCTATCGGCATCTTTGCCTTTGTGGATGATGTCATCCACCTAGAAGTATGCCTCTGGGAGTGTTGTGTTCCAGTAATCTCGGTAGTGCATTCTGTAACTGCGTAATACTGTAGTGTGATAAGGTAGTTAGGTGTATGTTTGACTCCCAGCCCTGCCAAGTGTGTGTGTGTGTGTGTGTGTGTGTGTGTGTGTGTGTGTGTGTGTGTGTGTGTGTGTGTGTGTGTGTGTGTGTGTTTCCAGCTGCCTGGGGACAGAGTAATACTTTTAGATGGCTCACTCCACATACATTCCCTAGCGGGTGTCTTTGCCTTTGCGGATGATGTCATCCACCTAGAAGTATGCCTCTGGGAGTGCTGTGTTCCAGTAATCTCGGTAGCATGTTCTGTAACTGCGTAATGCTGTGGTGTGATAAGGTAGTTAGGTGTATGTTCGACTCCCAGCCCTGCCAAGTCTGTGTGTGTGTGTGTGTGTGTGTGTGTGTGTGTGTGTGTGTGTGTGTGTGTGTGTGTGTGTGTGTGTGTGTGGTTCTGTTTCAAGCTGCCTGGGGACAGAGTAATGCTTTTAGACGGCTCACTCCCCATACATTCCCTATCGGCGTCTTTCCCTTTGCTGATGTCATCCACCTAGAAGTATGCCTGTGGGAGTGCGGTGATGCTGAAACTCGGTAGCGCATTCTGTTACTGCATAATGCTGTAGTGTGGTAGACTAGACAGGTAGGTGCTCGATTCCAAGGCATGGCAGGTGTGTGTGTTTGGCAGTTATACCGTATGTGTTGGTATCTGTGAGTGGCTTGCTGCGGGATGTGTTCAGTGTGTTTTGTTGCTGAACTATATAGTGTCCACAGCCCGCATATTCTGCCAAGACACTGGGTTGTCAACACATACATTCGCCAATAGGTCTGGTGAGTAAATGTCAGCAGCCCTACTCTTACCCTTGATACGGTCTGACCCGTGTGACGCAACAAAACACACGTGCCTTGATAGTAACAACACTACATGATGCAGGTGGCACATGTGGTTTCCTTTTCATTCCTGTCTAGTGCTTTGTTGTCATGTGGTCCGCTGTTGTGATATAAATGCAATATCTACATATGTGTGTACATGTATATGTGTGTATGTGTGTATATATATATATATATATATATATATATATATATATATATATATATATATATATATCCATGTATATATGTATACAAATAATATATATGATATATGTAGATATAGAGATAGACAGATGTGATCATATATGTCTGGGGACATCAGCACTATTGAATGTTTGTGCCAGATGATCTGTACTTGATAACCTGGGATCTATGTATATCTGCCATGGCGTGGTGGTAATGCACATCGTCTGTAGTGTGCAGGGTCATGGGTTGTAGTCATGTAGACACCGGTTATTTTGTTGCTGGGAAGATGATGGGACATCGAATATGGTGATAGTAAGGCACTTGTTACCAGTTGTGTATGGATCTGAGTGACACTGAGCAGTGGTTATTAATTTGGTGGTTCGGTATGGGTCATATAACTATTCATTAGAAGACTATAGTTCTATATGGTTAGAAAAACATTCTACCTTGCACACCTCATCATGAGGGGATTCACATCCAGATCCAAGGATGTCATTGTACCCCTATATTCCTCCCTCATCAGACCCATGATTGCGTACAATGCCCCATTTGGTATGTACCTCACCCGGCATTTGCAACAGCTGGAGAGACCACAAAAGTACCTCACCAAGAGGATCAAGGGTCTCCAACATATGTCTTATTCTGCCAGACTAAAGAAACTTCACCTCTA
The DNA here is from genome assembly GCF_019279795.1 of Protopterus annectens. Lineage (NCBI taxonomy): Eukaryota > Metazoa > Chordata > Ceratodontiformes > Protopteridae > Protopterus > Protopterus annectens. The sequence continues at coordinate 1,375,793,072 of NC_056739.1, forward strand.
TTCAGTATCATACCGCCTGCTCAGAGGTGATCTCTGCCTGACGTACAAGGCCATGTCCAATAAGGATCTGATGGACATGCTCCACCTCAAAAATCCAAGTCCATCAGGACCACGAGTTAAAGACGTAAACCTCGGCACAAGTATGAATAGGACATGCTGGAGGGATAGATTCATAACCCAGAGGCTTCCCATGCTTTGGAACAAGATCCCAGTTTGTATTAGGCAGAGCCCCTCACTGACTCTCTTCAAGAGAAATCTTGATGAGTGGATGGGAGATCGTAAGTTTACCCCAGGGGTCACATCTGTGTCACTGCTAGACAGGGGCACAGTAAACTAATTCTATTATATAAGGGGACCTTCATTGTGTCACTACTAGACACAGTATTCTAAATTTATTCTGTACATTTTTGTACCATTTCATGGGGTGGCAAATGCCACATCACTATGGTTAGGCTTACAAATGCCCCAGGGCAGATAGCCTAGTACTATACTATGAAACTATGAAACTATGCAGATGAGGTTGACAATAGTGTATCCCATTTATCACCAGGGTGTGATGCAGGTCACTGGAGTGTATGTGTGTAGTCAGCCGGGTGCAGGGCTCAAATATAGTTGACAGCAATGGGAGGGGGGGGTCAGGCATACTATAAGTACATTGCAGAACTGTACCTCGGGAGTGCTCCTGCCTTAGCACGCCTAAGCTAGGGGTGTGTCTATACCTGCATGGTGACATTGGGAGGGATGACAGCAGTGGTGGGGTAGTCAGGGTGTACAGGCTGCACAAACAGGTGTTAATCAGCACAATCAGCAGATGACATGGCCAGCCTGCACCTGAACAGTACGGTAATGTAAACAAGCAGCATACACACAGGTTTCTTCCGCACTCTACACCACCGGTGTATACCTGCGGGGACATTTCATGACACAGTCGAACCAAATGAGAAGGGCTGCAGCAGGCAACATATACCAATATGTGCAGGAGGCTGGAGCAGTAAGGATGTGTATGCTGCCGAACAACCCTTACTGGGGTGACGTAAGACTTTATAGACCCAGGGTGACTTACCAGGGGCTACATGGGCTGGGGATGGTGCAGCACTATGGGGTGGACAGAGACCTCCTACAGCGGCTTGTTGACCTGTGCCTGCCACACCTGACACATCAACAGGCCGAGGGAAACCCATCACAGTGGATACCACGGTATGTGTTGGCCAAGGTGTACTAGCCACAGGTACCTCACACAGCACAACTGGGGATATCATGGGTATCTCAAAGGCATCTGCATCCAGAGTATTGCACCAGTTCACAGATGCCATATCAACACATGCTAGTGAGCACGTACATGTCCTCCACACACGTGATTAGTAGATCAGCAATATGCATCAGTTCAACCACATGGATGACTACCCTAGGATAATGGGTGCTATAGCCTGCACACACATACACATCAAAGCACCACCCAGTGAGCGGGGTATACCCTCCAACAGCTAGGCCATATGCGATGGCCAGGGCATGAGATTGAATGTGTGTGCTGTCTGCCCTGGAAGCTATGATGATTCCGATATATGGCTTCTGACACAGCTGTATCACACCAGTGCCAATATGGACATCCACTACAGTCTCCTAGTGGGGGATGCTGGGTAAACACTGGTGTTGTGGCTGATGATACCCATCAGCAATGCACACACACCTGAATACTCACACTATAATGAGGCGGATGCACAGGCAAGACATATAATTGTGCATGTGTTTGGGATGCTCAGTTCACGGTTCTGGTATCTGGACACATCTGGTGGAGCCCTGCAGTATTCACTAGCTACATGCATACAAGTTGTTATGGTATTTGCTATGCTACACAATCTTATCCTGCAGTAACAGCTGCAGCAGGAACAGCATGGGGCAGGGCCACACAGCCCAACATCACTGCCAAGGCCTGTACAGGCACAGTGTGACTTGGTGAAGGAACTACCTGAGCAGGGCACAGTCGGCGAAAGCCCGTGCACAGTATGACCTGCCCTTGGCAAAGAGGCAACACAAGCCATATGCACTGACACAGTAGGTACCCACGGATTTCCCCTCTCTGACCTGCACACAGTACAATGGATGCCAAACATGACACTACCTGTGCTCGGCCATGTATAGGAGGTGCACTGTGTGCATCTGGCATAGGCAGCCCTCCAGCACCATCCTCAAGTCCAGAACACACTCAGGGTATGTCTATTGACCTAACAATTGGCAGTTTTATTAGAATGTGTATTTACCCATTGCTATGGTGTGTATGTGAGCATACAAGTGACTGTGGTGGCCGAATGTTAGGGCAGCAGACAGTACACATCCATAGTGGCACCATGACCTCTGTAGCACATACGGGGGTCACAATGGTAGCCAGTAGTACACAGGGTGTCCTAACCCACTGCAGATTTTGGGCTGACCATCATGTGTGTCCATACAGCCCACACACGTTCCATGCAGCTGGACAGATGTGGACCAATACAGACAAATGATATACAATGGCCTATGGATATGCCCAATGAATGCCCCCAACCCCCTAAAACACACACAGACTACAGCAGGCAAGGCAGTTTGATGTAGGTTGTGTAAGCTAGGACGTCCAACACCACTGTGCTGGTATTTAAAGCTGGGAACTGATGTACACTGGTATCCCTCCAACCAGCAATTTAGGTAGATCCACACACTGACATGGAGTACCTGGCATACCAGTACAGTAGCGGCAGATGTGTACAACTGTCAGCTGTGCCCCTCGTCAAACCTACACATGTGAGAGTCATGTGCGCCACCCATGGTGCTGTGTAGGACTGTGGTTGTGGTTGGATGTCCCCCCACGCTATGCAGACATGTAGAAACTGTCAATGCCACATGACCATTAGCTACCCTGCAGACACAGCATGACACCTGTCTGTGTAGAACGAAGGGGTCAGCAACACAGTACTAACTATCTGGACATGTGACACATGCGATACAGTTGACCATACATGGCATGCTCACACACATGGCGGCATGATGGTAATGTCGGTCGACAACATGCATAACAGTCATACTGGACATGCTCACACACAGAAACACAGGACGGCCAGGCATGCATACACCAATGGTCCGGACATATCTGCCAGTACATTGCTATACTGTTGGATGACTGCACTGTATGGTGTGTGTGTGGTCTATTGTCCGTACATATGCCATGGTCTATTGTTAATTCACATGAGCTATGTGCACAGGGTACTGCTACCAACACGTGAATAGGGCGGTTCTTTGTTTGCAGACAGACCGACGCCTTTGGATACGGACTGGGTAAGGCACATTCCAGCAGGTGGGAGCAGTTGTGTGTGGGTTTGCACAGTGTTAAGCACTGCTGACCTCTGGTCACAGCACCTTATACCCGTTTAGACTCCACATTTATTTGACAGTGCACTACTGGCATACTGGTAGACAAACACGCTTACAGCCATTCGCTCACTGACATTTCTGCTTACATTTGTCACTCATGCTAGGTGTGTGCAATCCCTTGTGATGCGTATTACATTGGACTATATGACTACAGTATCGGGCATGTGTAACCATTTGGCGACGGCAGGCGTTTGACTGTACGGACTCAGCGGCCTGTCCAGTGGTGTAATCATATTATATGTGTGTTCCTCATACGATCTGCTCCCATCTGCCTGATACATGGGAACCGATACTCTGCAATGTTGACATGTGACTATGATTTTGTTAACGCAGCTGTCCGCCGAGTCATGCTACCGCATACCTACTGTACGTTTTCCACCTTTCAGATTGCACGATGGGAGACTGTAGGAGTGACACCTTTCCCACTTGCATGGGACAGTCCCTCATTAGGCATATCTCATGTGACAATACCAGACCTCTCCACCAATCGAGGACACATTTCTACAGAATCAGGGACAGGTCAAGAAAAAAATCAGGGACACTTTTACAAAAGTAGTGCTATTAACTTGAAACATTGACAGAATCAGAGCATATGACTTAATACACATTTTCTGAAGTAAAATAAGTTTATAACTCTTACTTATTGTCATTTTGGCCAGCTAATAACTTGCTGTATTCAACTGGACGTATAAGAGAATTTAAGTACCTTTATCTGCACTTTTTAAAAAAAAAAATACAGTATTTAAATTGATTTTAACTGTGGCAGGAATATTAACTGAACTGGAAGTTTTGACTCTGTTCTTCAGTTATATTAACTGAACTGGAAGTTAGTCATTGTTTGCTGAATTTTGTTATTTGCTAGTAATTACAGGTGTGGGGGTAGCCACATTCTTTGATTTCCTGTCCTTGCCTATTTAAGTGGTACAGTGTGAAATATTTTCTGCTTAAAAACCTCAGCTTTGGCCAGCTAAGAACTTGCTGTATTCAACTGGACGTATAAGAGAATTTAAGTACCTTTATCTGCACTTTTTTAAAAAAAAAATACAGTATTTAAATTGATTTTAACTGTGGCAGGAATATTAACTGAACTGGAAGTTTTGACTCTGCTCTTCAGTTATATTAACTGAACTGGAAGTTAGTCAGTGTTTGCTGAATTTTGTTATTTGCTAGAAATTACAGGTGTGGGGGTAGCCACATTCTTTGATTTCCGGTCCTTGCCTATTTAAGTGGTACAGTGCAAAATATTTTCTGCTTAAAAACCTCAGCTTTGGCCAGCTAAGAACTTGCTGTATTAAACTGGACGTATAAGAGAATTTAAGTACCTTTATCTGCACTTTTTAAAAAAAAAAAATAGAGTATTTAAATTGATTTTAACTGTGGCAAGAATATTAACTGAACTGGAAGTTTTGACTCTGCTCTTCAGTTATATTAACTGAACTGGAAGATAGTCAGTGTTTGCTGAATTTTGTTATTTGCTAGTAATTACAGGTGTGGGGGTAGCCACATTCTTTGATTTCCTGTCCTTGCCTATTTAAGTGGTACAGTGTGAAATATTTTCTGCTTAAAAACCTCAACTTTGGCCAGCTAAGAACTTGCTGTATTCAACTGGACGTATAAGAGAATTTAAGTACCTTTATCTGCACTTTTAAAAAAAAAATACAGTATTTAAATTGATTTTAACTGTGGCAGGAATATTAACTGAACTGGAAGTTTTGACTCTGCTCTTCAGTTATATTAACTGAACTGGAAGTTAGTCAGTGTTTGCTGAATTTTGTTATTTGCTAGTAATTACAGGTGTGGGGGTAGCCACATTCTTTGATTTCCTGTCCTTGCCTATTTAAGTGGTACAGTGTGAAATATTTTCTGCTTAAAAACCTCAGCTTTGGCCAGCTAAGAACTTGCTGTATTCAACTGGACGTATAAGAGAATTTAAGTACCTTTATCTGCACTTTTTTTTTTTAAAAATACAGTATTTAAATTGATTTTAACTGTGGCAGGAATATTAACTGAACTGGAAGTTTTGACTCTGCTCTTCAGTTATATTAACTGAACTGGAAGTTAGTCAGTGTTTGCTGAATTTTGTTATTTGCTAGTAATTACAGGTGTGGGGGTAGCCACATTCTTTGATTTCCTGTCCTTGCCTATTTAAGTGGTACAGTGTGAAATATTTTCTGCTTAAAAACCTCAGCTTTGGCCAGCTAAGAACTTGCTGTATTCAACTGGACATATAAGAGAATTTAAGTACCTTTATCTGCACTTTTTAAAAAAAAATACAGTATTTAAATTGATTTTAACTGTGGCAGGAATATTAACTGAACTGGAAGTTTTGACTCTGCTCTTCAGTTATATTAACTGAACTGGAAGTTAGTCAGTGTTTGCTGAATTTTGTTATTTGCTAGTAATTACAGGTGTGGGATAGCCACATTCTTTGATTTCCTGTCCTTGCCTATTTAAGTGGTACAGTGTGAAATATTTTCTGCTTAAAAACCTCAGCTTTGGCCAGCTAAGAACTTGCTGTATTCAACTGGACGTATAAGAGAATTTAAGTACCTTTATCTGCACTTTTTAAAAAAAAATACAGTATTTAAATTGATTTTAACTGTGGCAGGAATATTAACTGAACTGGAAGTTTTGACTCTGCTCTTCAGTTATATTAACTGAACTGGAAGTTAGTCAGTGTTTGCTGAATTTTGTTATTTGCTAGTAATTACAGGTGTGGGGGTAGCCACATTCTTTGATTTCCTGTCCTTGCCTATTTAAGTGGTACAGTGTGAAATATTTTCTGCTTAAAAACCTCAGCTTTGTCCAGCTAAGAACTTGCTGTATTCAACTGGACTTATAAGAGAATTTAAGTACCTTTATCTGCACTTTTTTTTTTTAAAAAATACAGTATTTAAATTGATTTTAACTGTGGCAAGAATATTAACTGAACTGGAAGTTTTGACTCTGCTCTTCAGTTATATTAACTGAACTGGAAGTTAGTCAGTGTTTGCTGAATTTTGTTATTTGCTAGTAATTACAGGTGTGGGGGTAGCCACATTCTTTGATTTCCTGTCCTTGCCTATTTAAGTGGTACAGTGTGAAATATTTTCTGCTTAAAAACCTCAGCTTTGGCCAGCTAAGAACTTGCTGTATTCAACTGGACTTATAAGAGAATTTAAGTACCTTTATCTGCACTTTTTTAAAAAAAATACAGTATTTAAATTGATTTTAACTGTGGCAAGAATATTAACTGAACTGGAAGTTTTGACTCTGCTCTTCAGTTATATTAACTGAACTGGAAGTTAGTCAGTGTTTGCTGAATTTTGTTATTTGCTAGTAATTACAGGTGTGGGGGTAGCCACATTCTTTGATTTCCTGTCCTTGCCTATTTAAGTGGTACAGTGTGAAATATTTTCTGCTTAAAAACCTCAGCTTTGGCCAGCTAAGAACTTGCTGTATTCAACTGGACTTATAAGAGAATTTAAGTACCTTTATCTGCACTTTTTTTTTAAAAAAAATACAGTATTTAAATTGATTTTAACTGTGGCAAGAATATTAACTGAACTGGAAGTTTTGACTCTGCTCTTCAGTTATATTAACTGAACTGGAAGTTAGTCAGTGTTTGCTGAATTTTGTTATTTGCTAGTAATTACAGGTGTGGGGGTAGCCACATTCTTTGATTTCCTGTCCTTGCCTATTTAAGTGGTATAGTGTGAAATATTTTCTGCTTAAAAACCTCAGCTTTGGCCAGCTAAGAACTTGCTGTATTCAACTGGACGTATAAGAGAATTTAAGTTCCTTTATCTGCTCTTTTTTTAAAAAAAAGTACAGTATTTAAATTGATTTTAACTGTGGCAGGAATATTAACTGAACTGGAAGTTATGACTCTGCTCTTCAGTTATATTAACTGAACTGGAAGTTAGTCAGTGTTTGCTGAATTTTGTTATTTGCTAGTAATTACAGGTGTGGGGGTAGCCACATTCTTTGATTTCTTGTCCTTGCCTATTTAAGTGGTACAGTGTGAAATATTTTCTGCTTAAAAACCTCAGCTTTGGCCAGCTAAGAACTTGCTGTATTCAACTGGACGTATAAGAGAATTTAAGTACCTTTATCTGCACTTTTTTAAAAAAAAAAGTACAGTATTTAAATTGATTTTAACTGTGGCAGGAATATTAACTGAACTGGAAGTTTTGACTCTGCTCTTCAGTTAGTCCCACGTACCCTCCCTGTTTTTGTTTTGGTGTTAATCTTAGTGGCCTTGAAACTGCCCGCCCCTCTTGTACATTTGTGTTTGGATACTCCTTCTGGGCCCATCTCATTTGCTCACTCAACTGAGTACAGTGAGATCATATTCTGATTTCAGGCACTCCTACTGTGTACAAAGAGCATCTGGGAAACAGAAAAAAAAATTAAGCTTGTTTCCTGCCTTTCCTGTTAAGTGGTATAGACTATTTGTAGGCTTCTGAGCCCCCAAGCCCATCTGTGTTGCAGGGAAGCCTTCTAACTTAGTTTTTTTTTCTTATAACTAGCCAGTTTTCTAGTTTCAGCACTCAAATCTGTTTCTTTGATCTCAGCACTTGTTCAGGAAAAAATAAAAAAATTTCATCTGCTTTTACTGTGCTTGTGTTTCTACCTACTTTATTTTACTTTTGCATCATCTTAAAAGTACTCAATTGTATTTATTACTGCTTGGTGTAACTCATTCTAAGCCTTTTGGTTTAAACACTTGGGCTTTGGACCAGTTGTTTTGCACTGAGAGGGTTTGTGGTCTGCACTGTAGTGGCAGAACAGGTAGCTTACATCCTTCTAGGTTGGGAACTGCTGATTGAGGGCTCAGTGTCTGTTATTCTAAAAGTGTATTAATTCTGGTTTAAGCACTTGGGCTTTCAGGCCAGTTATTTTACATTAAGAGGGTTCGTGGTCTGCACTATTGTGGGAGGAGAGGCTGGACTCTGCCCTTCTGAGCTGGGAATTTCTGGTTAAAGGCTTATAGTGCATGCATATCTGAACTGCTTCTTACTGAAGTTGGTGCGTCTTGTTTGCTGTGGCATAGATTGGATTCGGGCCTGCTGGATCTAGCTTTGTTTGTGTAACTTGAGCACTAATCCAGGCATTCTCAAAAGTATTCAATTGTATTTATTACTGCTTGGTAGTAATTTGATTAAAGTGTAGCTATCATTCTAAGTCTTTTGGATTAAGCACTTGGGCTTCAGACCAGTTGTTTTACATTAGGAAGGTTTGTGGCATGCACTGTGGTGGCAGGACAGGTAGCTTTCATCCTTCTAAGTTGGGAACTGCTGATTGAGAGTCCAGTGTCTGTTATTCTTAAAGTGTATTAGTTCTGGTTTAAGCACTTGGGCTTCAGGCCAGTTAATTTACATTAAGAAGGTTCGTGGTCTGCACTCTTGTGGGAGAAGAGGCTGGACTCTGCCCTTCTGAGCTGGGAATGTCTGGTTAAAGGTTTATAGTGCCTGAATATTTGAACTGTATCTTACTGAAATTGGTACACCTTGTTTGCTGTAGCATAGACTAGATCCAGGCCTGCTGAAACTAGCTTTGTTTATATGCTTGTTGTTTGTTTGCTTGTTATTTCCCTGGAACGCTAATTCCACCTAATACGCGGCTTCTCAGCGCTTCTGTGGATCACTAGTGATATCTGCATTGCTTACTGTACTTATTTCCTTGTTTCACTTGAAAGAAAGTTGCTGTTTGTCGTTTTTACATTGAAGTTACCTGTAACACATTGCACTTAAGTTACCTGGCACTTGCTCACTAAAGCAATTATATAAGTCAGCACTAAAAATTAAAAGCACTACACCCTCACTCTCCACTGGCCCTTGTTTTCAATTATTAAGGAATTCCCAATATTATTCTAGCATGTCCAAAGGTCAGTTGTCAATCTCCTCTCCAGTCCAGCTGGTGAATCTGGGAATCTTGAGGCAATGTTACAACTGCCTCATGTACACAGACAACCCTCTCCTCCTCCCAACAAATTCCAACACATGTGAGAGATGCAACCATATAGCCAAACTGGAGGCTAAGCTCTCTCAACTCAGTACTGGCATAACCAGTCAGGAGGAGAAGGAAACTACACTCACTACAATTCCAATCTCACATAGACCTACCAATTCAGCAAACCAAACACATAATCACACAAAAACATACTCGGAGGCTCTAAATAAAGATCTGCCTAAGCAGCAGAGATCTCCAAAGCAGACACCCAAGCAACCGCTACCCCAAAACAAAACACGTGCAACACATATCTCACAAAGCCAGTGTGCCGAACAGTCACAGCCCTTAAGACTAAACAACACACCTGATACACTTGTAATAGGTGACTCTATCGTCAGGCACAGTGACGTCCCGCTCCAGGCTGAACAAGGAGAGGGTCACGGTGAGCAGCCTGTCGGGCGCTAGGATCCACCACATAAAACAAGCACTCAGGTCACTCCAAGGCATGTACAAATATGACTCAGTCATTGTCCATGCTGGTGTGAATGACCTGAGATGTACCTCCCTGGACTACATGAAAAGAGACATAAAAGAGCTCTCTGAGCATGTAGCCCAGGCCGGTATGACCCTGACCTTGAGTAGCATCTTACCCTCACCAAGAATGATGCCACAATATGAAGACAAGATCATCAATTTCAACAATTGGCTTAAGTACTGGTGTCATTCAAAGGGGATCCAATGTCTGTCAGCTTGGGATGATATGCTCAACAAGCCACGATGCTTCGCTAGGGATGGCTTGCACCTGTCACCCCTGGGCTTTCGGATATTGGCAAAGGCTCTTGCTACCCCTATAGTGCCTTTTTTAGGCAAGGCTCAAAAGACAAACCCACCTCCATAGGTATCACAAGGGATAAGAAACTAAGAGTAATGCTACTCAGCGCCAGAAGTCTAAACCTCAAGATGCATGCACTCGAAACTCTCCTTAGCATGGAGAACATCGATATCTGTGCAGTAACAGAAACCTGGTTCAGGGCTCCCGAGAGCACCCCAGCACTACCAGGTTATACCTCATACCATGCTTTTCGGCCCCAAAACTTGGACCGAATCACAAAAGGAGGGGGAGTATCGATATTCATCAAAGATACCCACATCTCCAGGTTGGTGGCAAAGCACGAAGCATCAGAGACTATCCATGTGCAACTAACAGTGGGTAAAACTGCCTTCCAGTTTATAGCCTGCTACAGACCACCCTCCCAAACTCAGGAACCCCACTCGGCCATCCTGAGAACACTAGAAAATATGAAGGTCTCTCCAAACACCATTATATTAGGCGACTTCAACTACCCAAACATAGACTGGGAGCATTACTCTAGCTCCAACACCCTAGCCCAAAGGTTCCTAGAATTTATAAACTCAAATGCTATGGAACAACTTGTTACCACTACCACAAGAGGGGAAAACATACTGGACCTGATCATTACCAACATGGGGACTCTATGCTCCAGACCAGAAGTGTATCCCTCACTGGTAAGATCAGACCATAAACTAATCTCACTGGATATTCACATCCCGACCCCACCCCCTGCCCAGAAAACCACAGTGAAAAACTTCTCTAAAGCAAATTTCACACTCCTCAAAACCGAGGTGAAATCCTTCAAAGCTCCCATGCCTGTGGAAAATACGGCCCAGACCGCAGAATCCTTTATAAACGCATTCTTTGAACACCTTCAGGAATGCATGGATCACGCGATCCTGAATAAAAACAAGACCCAATCCTCCAAAGGCAGACGTCCTGTCTGGTGGACCCCAGCCATAAACAAACTATACAATAGAAGGAGGAAGCTAATAAATGATAGAGCAAAATCCCAAAAAGGGAAGGCATCACTGATCAGTATTAGCAAAAAACTACGGGCACTCATAAAATTGTCTAAGGCCAGCTTTGAGAGAAAAATTGCACAGGACACTAAGGATAATCACAAGGCTTTCTTTAGTTATGTTAGGAACCTGGGTGGTAATTCCCAGATATGCTCAGAATTAGTCCAAAATGACAAAAAATACACTGAACACACAGACATTGCCAACATCCTAGCTGACAGGTTCAGCGCAAACTTCTCCCCCCCCCTCCTCACCAAAAGGGCAAATATCTATCTCAGCAGAGTGCTGCCCCCCTGACATCTCAGATGCTCAGGTAAGAGCCGCCCTATCCAAAGCAAAAAACACAGCATCAATGGGACCAGACGGTGTCCCGGGCTGCGTCCTACATGAACTCCAAGAAGAGCTAAACCCAAACATAAAACTACTGTTCAATCTCAGCCTTACTACAGGATATGTGCCCAAAGAGTGGCGTATAGCAACAGTGGTCCCTCTCCATAAAGGTGGTGCCTCAACGGATCCTGGAAACTATCGCCCCATAAGCCTGACTAGCTTAGTCTGGAAAGCTATGGAAAGGATCATCATGGACCTCATAAATAAAGATATTGGGGACCTACAGACACTGGATCCTACCCAGTTCGGCTTTGTTAAGGGCAGATCCTGCCTTTTAAACCTGGTTGATTTCTTTCAAACAGTCACCAAGGTGATTGACGAGGGGAAGGTAGTCCACACAACCTACCTGGACCTCGCTAAAGCCTTCGATACAATACCCCACTCGGGCATTATAGATAAGCTCACCAGCTTAAATATAAACCCCTATGTCACTAGATGGATTGTAAACTGGCTCAAGGACAGAACCCACATGGTTAGAATTGCTGGAGCCATGTCAGACTCCAAACTAGTTACAAGTGGTGTCCCACAAGGATCAGTCCTGGGACATCTCTTGTTTGGTATATATTTCTCGGAGGTACAGGCCAACACGGAAGGACTGTGGCTGACCAAGTTCGCAGATGACTGCAAACTGGGTGCCATAATCGACTCTCCAGCCGACACAAGCATCCTCCAAAAGGGCCTCATAGAAACAGACAACTGGTGCCAGAGCCATGGCCTCAAGCTAAATGCCAAAAAGTGTATAGTCATCCCCTTTGGCAAAAACAAAGTGCCCACAAATTACCACATAGGTGGTAATCCATTAAGTACAGAAGAAGTAATTAGGGACCTGGGGACCGAAGTTGATAGCAATCTCTCATTTGACAACCACGTGGCCAAAGTGGTTAGAAAAACATTTTATATAGCCCACCTAATCATGAAGGGATTCACATCTAGATCAGGGGAGGTCATCGTGCCTCTTTACTCATCCCTCATCAGGCCCATAATTGAGTACAATGCCCCTTTTGGGATGTACCTTACCAGACACCTGCAGCAACTGGAAAGACCCCAAAAGTACCTCACCAAGAGGATCAAAGGGCTCAAACAGATGCCATATGCTGCTGGGGTTTCCACGTGTTTCCCTTCCCATTTGACTATTTCATTAATTTATAGATACAATTAATATTATTCTGGACATCAGTTATAAATTCACTACAGATATGCAATAGCCCTGTCAACAGATGTGACAGTTGGTTGGTGTACTTATGTGTACGGACCTCAGTGATACTCGGGGACTCGTTTCTACAGGGACAAGGCTATGACAACTCAGGGACAATCACGCACACTTCTACCATATTAGTACTATTAACTTGGGAAGTGTTGACAGATTCGTAATACTACTAATTTTCTGCAGTTACTATTACTCTTCATTATTGTAAGTAGTCATTCTCATTCAACACCTTTCCTCCAAAGGTCACTGGCTTTGTGAGTGGTTAAGAGTCTGGCCAGTTATTGTGCGAATGCTCTGACCATTGGTAGCATTGACATTGTCATATGTACAGGTTGGGACATATTCTGGGGACTAGGGTTGCCACCTTTTCAAATAGCCAAGATGGGACATTTTCAGAACACACCAGATTTTACAGGCCGACACATACCCACGGTCAGTACAAAGGATAGAACTTTACTTATTTGCCTACATAAAAGCCTATTCTTGTAGCGGTTTAGTTGCTTATTCTGTTTCTTGTAACATTTAGGTATTTTAGATACAGAAATAATTATTTTATGCAACTATTACATAACATATGGGACATAATTATGTCCTACAATCTCTGGACATTCGCCATTTTTAATATTTTTTGTCAGGACACAACTGCCCAAAGAGGGACTGTCCCTCGCAAAGTGGGATAGATGGTAACCCTACTGGGAACACCAGATTGTTTGGGCCAACACATAGCCACGGTCAGTGCAGGTTTAGAACATTCATTAGTTTCCTAGCTGTGAGCCTATACCTTTAGCACTTTTGTTGTTTGCCTGTTTCTTATATGAATTATGTTTATTCTATCCTGATGTGACCGCTTTAGGCAACTGTTACATGCAGTATGGTACATAGTTATTTCCTACAATCACAGGACATTTGGCATTGTATCATTGTTGGTCAGGTCCCACCTACACACACATTAATTGTCCCTCACACAGTGGATCAGGGGGTATCCTGTTTACGTCAGTGCCTTCATCACCCTTATACCATGTGCCACTATGCGAATGTGTGCAATATATTCTCTCGCTTTTTCGTGTCGGGACACGTGCGTCACGGGCAGGTATTTGATCCTGGGTAGTAGATTCTGCATGACCATCTAGGGCTGCACAGTCTCGTGCACCACTACTGCACATTCCAACTTGTGTCTTGATACCCATTCTAATGTTTACACAAGTTACTTATCCCATGAGGGATATCCAAAAATTTAACAAGACCGATAATAACAAGACCGATACCGACCATTCTTCTGGCATTACGAAAATGTGCTGGGGGTTTTACATGCAAGAGATACATAGTTTGCAATCTTGAAACTGCCTAGGGTGACACTACCTACTACATATGTGTAGTTGTTACTATGTGTAGATGTGGCTGCGCCAAACTAGTAGGCCAAGTATGGCTGGATTTGGTGGACGTTCAGGTATGGGGGTGGGTTGTGTGCTGTGGAGGGGATGCTGGGTAGTCCATTATGCATCCAGGTGTGTTGCATTTGATATGGCCAGTTCCATCAGGACCAATCTGTGGGTATGTGCCGGTGACATTTCTGTACATTTGTATCACACATTTTAATATTCATATGTTTGTGGGATTGTGTTCTACAGTATGGCCTGTCTGGTTGTATTGCAGATGTGTATACATGTTTTTGTGTTTCTTTCTGCTTCACCTGCTGCTCCCTCATACACCTCCGATTCACCTATTCTGCATACGACACAGTGTCGCCTTTGAGGATTATACCATTACCCACCCCCCCCCCCACACACATATTCCTGACACTCCATCCATCACTGCTTTGGTTGATGGCCCATGACACGGTCAAGGTAACACATTGCATACCCTACATATGTCAGGTAACTGTATGGTTGTGTGGACTACCTGCCATGTTTGACCTTCCACATGCTATACCTCACGTACATAGGTACACACCATACTTAACTTTCATGACATGGTTGGTATACCCGGGTAATACCCGTTCAACTGTGATACATCCTGACAAGTTCGGCTTGGACCGCAGATGTGCTGATTTTGGCCGACTGTTCTAATCATTGGTAGGATGCCACCTTTTCCTATGTCCAGGATGGGATATATTCCGGACACATATCCAATTGTACTGGACAATACGTACCCACAGTCAACGCTATGGATAATACTGTTCCTTTCAGCCTACATATTGCCTTATTGTTGTAGCAGTTTATATGCTCCTTCTGTTTCGTTTACATGCTTATTCTATTTCCTGTCACATTTGGTATGTGAAATGTGGACATACCTATTGTATGTGACTATTACATGCATTGTGGGATATAATTCGGTCATACGATCGCTAGATATTTACATTTATCGTGTTTTTTGTTATGGACACATCTGCCCAGCTGTGTACCCTCCCTCACAATATGGGTCAGCTGGTGACCCTGACCATTGGGCTGGACGTACCTATTGGCAGCGCACTAACATATGATGCGTTTCACTTCCACTTGGTATAACTATCTACACTGCGTTGGACTACGGGCACACGGGATAGGGACCCGTTATTCCTTACCATGCATTTGTGTTTGCTTCTTCATTTTGTGTTCGCAGGAACTGTCTTGCATGCTTTGCATACGTTTCAGTATCCACGGACACTTACAGATGTGATTACTATTGCTTGCAAATTGTTATATGCAAGCATTTTAGGTTGCACGTTGACAGCTGACATTTCCACACCTCCGTGCGGCACTTCGACACGCCCTATGCACTCGCGCTCCTTTCCTATGCACGTGGCTGTGGTGGCAGTGCACCTTCGTTAATATGCATTTGGCACTACTGTGCCATCTTCACACCACACAGTCGGCGCAAGCCTGACGCCGGCCTTGCGCCGAGCTTCATGAATCCCGGGGATTGTTTGCCATATGATAAAATGCTACAAATAATATAAATATGTTAATTTTACATTCTGTGAGTATGAACTCTGTTTAAGGACAGATAGCCTGGAGCCATTCTTGATGGTCACCAAAAGATGAACAGGGAAATAATATATACTTAATAGCAGCTAGTTTTGTACATGTATGTTGGGTGGAAGTGCAAGGGTAATTTTCATCCTAAACAGTTCTAGGTAGCTATATCTACTTTGTTTTTAAAGTCCTCGCAACATCCATAAGCAGTGTCATCCTCAGCCTCAAAATTGGAACCTGTATCTGAAGTTTATAAAAAGGGCTCTTTTAAAGTAGATGAGAACATGCCTTATTTTAGTAAAGCTACCTTTCCTTTTTTTAGAAAAGATGAGGTTATACAAGAAGATGACCGTTTACTGACAGTTGATGTCCAGTCTTTGTACAGTCATTCCACACACCGTAGGGGTGGAATGGGCATCCCATATGTTATGTAATGATACAGAGTACACAGTGGGGGGGGTCAGGTTTTTAACAGAAAGAATGGAATGGGCATTATATTTTTCTCTTTTTGTGTGTATAGGGGGTGGGATTTCTACCACCAAAAGAAAGATGTGGCTATGAGTTCCTAGATGGCACCACATTTTGCCAGTGTGGTTATGGCATATTAGGAGTTGTACATCTCAAAATTATGGGTTTTGATCTGGTGAGGCATACAATGTTTTATTAATGACTTTTTTCATTGGGGTGATGAATTTTATTAAAGGATCAATCATAGTACATCTTTTTTTGAATTTTACTTGTAGTAAAGACAGGATTTGTTTCTTAGATGTTGACGTTTATAATACAGTTGGAACTACAGTTATGCATACTACTGTTAGATATTAACAATATAGCAAGTAATACTACTTTATACTGCAGTTATATGCATCCCACCTACTTGAAAAATAAGTTAGTTAAAGGACAATTTTTAAGAATGAAGCCTTTCATCACAAAAGTTGAGAAGGTGGATGGTTTGTTGCAGGTAGTGCATAAGAGAGTTGTCTCAGGAGGTTATGCAATATTCTTATCTAGGCTATTAAGATTATTAATCAGAATAATGACCAAGGGGGTGAGTGAAATTAGGGTGTAAAAAGAGTGAGGTAAAATTATCTGTCTCTATGCCATGGGATGTTTAGTATTCATAGTAGCACAATCAAGGGTATTATACATAAGAATTGGTGTATAATGTTTGGGAGTAAGGAAGTGTTTCAAATGGTAAGTAAAAAACTTTAATTATGAATAAAAAGTTAAGAAATATAAAAAATGTTACAAGGCCAAACAAAAGGAGTTATAGATGGTAAAGGTAGGTAAAAGGGAACTTACAGATGTTTTGGGTAGACTATGTGTAGGCACATTTCTAATAACCCCAACTTTCATTATGTATCCATTTATATGACTTATGCACTTATGTTATCCCAGGGTATTTTACATGTGGTTCTTTTCATTGTGTATTATGCCCGGTGTGTGACATATGATGTGTATTATGTAGGAATAACTAATATAACTTTAAGAAAACATATTTATGGACATTGTTATGCCATGAAATGTATAAATATTGCCAATAGTTTTAGGCAGACGTACTACCACGTGTTAGTTTAAAAAAAAATATATATATATATATATATATATATATTTCTTTTGCAAACTATGTACCAGATAAATTTAATGGAACTAAAAAAGATGGCATGGAGTTCTGTGAGATGAAATGGCAAGTTTTATTGAATTCTTACATTGCTCCTGCATTAAGTGCAGCTACTGATTCTAAGGGTGTTTTAAAAACAGACATGAATCACAAGAGATGCAAGTAACAACTACAAGAATGATGGCAGGGGTTTATACTTAATGAGTCATGTGAATTTTTTGAATTTGATATAAAAACAATTGTTTTTTATTCAATTGTTTTTTCTGATGAAGACCTTTAGGGATCAAAAGTGCTCAGTAAACTGTATTTGTTTAGTACTTTGGGTCTGGACACATGATCTTGTTTTGCATTTGGACTTTTGTTGTTCCTCTGTCTTCTTTTAAATGAAAGCTGTAGAGCAAACTGTACTTGAAGTATATGCCTTTTCTCATGTAGACCAGTTATGAAAATACTTGACTGGTTCATTATTTTTACTTATTTCATCATTTATTGGCCTATTTACTGAACAGCTTTTCTTTTTTTCAGAATTATGTATATACTGATATTAATTGTTATACTCCCAGACTAGTTAGGTTTATTGTAAAATAAACTGAGTTGAAAAAGATGACCTTTCTTGGACTGAAAAAGTAAAGTATTGTTTAGCAATAGAAATTGCGGTACACTTTTGTGCACATTATTTTGGTTAGCATGTACCTGTTAGTGAAAGAATGCAATAAATTCTGACAGTTTAAGGTTTTACAGTGGCTATAAATAATACATTATATGCCAAAGTAAGAGTTTTTGATGCTCCTGTCAACATAAGTTGTGATTTTAAAATGTTGCATTTGCTATTTCTACAAGATAATAGAAATTCTAAGAATTGCAATACATGGTCTCTCCTTATTATTCCCAAAAACATTGTCATAACAGAAGAAAGATCACAAGAGCAAATTATAATAACAAGGTTTATGAATTCCATGCCAGTAAAAATGAACAAATCATGTACAGTAAAAAAATTCTGCTAGACCAGATTGTATGGGATAAAGTGTGAGTAATCAACACTGATAAAGCTGGGGTGAAGGCATTTTGCTGTTAAAAAAGACACCACTGAGTTTCTGGCTTTAGCAAATTCATTCATTCAGTCTGTGACAACTGTTTTGTCATATTTAATCTAAAATGACAAGAAATATAAATAAATTAAATGGAAACAGATAAACACCAAAAAAACCTTTGGCACAGGCATGTGAAGCTCTAATTTAAACGGAAGTTTCATATAATTTAAAGTTTTATAATTAGTTTGAGGATCATAATATGAGTTTGTTTAATTCACCTCTCAAGTATCAGTCTCAGTGTAAATTTGCTGAAATCCATTTCTCACACACACATAGCAGAAAAGATTATAATCTGGTCTCCAATCATAGCCATCTAATTATGTGTTTGAAAGACATGGATGCTAAGAAATTCACCTCAAGAGTGAAGCCTGAGAGGTTGATCTTGGCACCCATGCTGTGATTACAGATGGTTATGACTGAGTACATGTTATAAAAAAGTATAGGAGCGCAAATTGTTTTACAGGTTTTAACAGCCTTTGAAAGCTAGTAAAACATTTAGGCACTGTCAGAGAGACAGCAGGCAGAAGCAAAGTGTCCTTCGGAAGAATGAAAAACTTTAAAAGGTCTTAGATACTTTGTTCTGCCAACCTTTTGTTAATAAGTGTAGGAGATTGAAATTCTAACAGATTCTAAAAGCTGTTTTACCTTCTGCTGTTGTCCTTTTCCAGCAATGTCCGCAGCACAAGACCTGATTTTAACATTGTATGTGGGGGCTTAACAAACTTTTCCCAATATCAGAGCATCATCTCAGAGCTCCATGCAATAAAACTGATTATGATAGGCAACCTTATTATAACCTAGTATTGTTATTACATGTCTGAGTGAACAGCAGTTATCAGCTGTTAACTATTGAACTGTGTGTACTATACATTTATCAGTCCTACTGTTCCATTTTCTGCTCTGTTAAGAATAAAGGAAGGATCTAAGTGTATTTTGCTTTGATATTAGGACTGCTGTTACCATTGAAACTGAACTTGTTACCTGTCCCAACAGATGCATGAACAAGGATGAAAAACAAAAAGGTAGTATGAAAAACATCTAGACAAAGTATTTCACGTGACCCCAAACTATGGCTTTAAAATTATGTGAACAAGGATGAACAGGGAAAAACTGAAGTTAAAGTAGAATGCAAATGTTAATCTGTGAAATAAAACGGAAAGATACAGGGCATCAAATAAAGTATTAAATAAGAAAGAATGCAGTTATTACAGTGGGGCTGGAATTGTTACCTAGAATGCAGACTAAAGGAAACACTGTGAATGTAGTACAAGATGCAATAATTTTAAATAATGAAAATAAAACAAGTACATACTGAAAAACAATCTGTTAGAAATGGAAGAACAAAACTTGTTTAATTGCTAAAATATAAATAAAATGTATCACAACAGGCTGCTTGGAGTAACATTGTTACAACCAAGTGCTGATTTAAATGGAGTAAGAAACAATATGGGGAAACACATAAGGGGTATAGAGCAAATCAAGTGCTTATTGCTGATGATTCAATCATCTAGGGAATTGATATTTTTATATCTGTAAACATGATGATTACAAAAGTATAATTTCATGCATAGCATGTGATGAGTGTAATTCTTTCTAACTACGTCATTATAAAATCTATAACATTTATTTTGCTTGTAGATGAAATTATGTAAGATGCAAAAAAAGGATGCTGTTGCTATCTGTCATGTATTGGGGAAGCTTCCTGTAGATATAACTCTACAAGGAAAGTAAATGCACGTGGTAGGGGGTGCTACTTTAAGATGTTCATGTTCCTCTGCGCACTATCATACTTCCAAAGGAGGGGCAGCATTGAAAGGGAATAGATTCATAGATTCACAGATTGTTACTAGGCTAACAACTCAGGGGGCCTCTCTAAGCCTAGCCAAGTTTTCCTGAAAGAATACTGACATCCTGTATCCAAACAGGATATTGAGGGCCAGGCATTTATAAGCTACTTCTGTCCATAAGTGACATGAGTGCCAGGCCAAGTGTAAATTTCCTATTTCCCATTCACTGGTCTAGGTTGCAGTTAAACTGGGTAATAGGCAATCTCAGCTTCACATGCATGGGAAGCCTGTTCCATAGGAGGTGCAGTCTCTAGGACAAATATCTTTTTCTCCAGGATGTTCTGTTTAAGTCACAGACAAAATTTAGGCCTAGACCATGTATTTCTGTTACTGTTTGACTTGCAAATATGCAAGAGAGTCATAAGTGAGGGGGTTTGTGGATGTGTTGTATGCCAGACATAGATCACCCCTTAGCAATCTATAGGACACTGAGTAGAGGGAATGAGCTTTAAGGTGCACTGCATAAGGCAGGTTTGTTACAACTTGTAGTCTTTTTGTAAGGAACCTTTGAGGTCACTTTAGCACATCCCTGGTCAGGTACATACTGAAGGGAGCATTGTACTCTATGATTGGTCTGACAAGGGCAGAGTACAGTAGAATAACAACCATTTTGGACATAGATGCAATGCCCTTACTTATAAGTTGCACAACATAAAAGGATTTCCTCATCACTGTGGCCATGTGGTAGTCAAAGGTAAGGCTAGTGTCCATATGCATACCCAAATCCCTGACCACTGGGTCATCTCTTAGGGGCATATTATCCACATGGATAATTAGCTAGGATGGTTGACTTCCCAAAGGGTACAATTATGCATTTCTTAGCAATGAGCGTAAGACCAAGGATTTGGCACCATGTGTTAGTCAGAGAGAGGCCTTCTTGAAGAATGTTAGTGTGTGCAAGGGAGTCAATGATAGCCATCAGCTTGCAATCATCTGCAAACTCAGTCAGCCATAAATCTTCAGTGTTTATTTCCACCTCAGAGAATTAGATGCCGAAAAAGAGTGGACCCAATAACAAGCCTAGGGGACTTAGCTAGTGACTGGCCTCTTGATAGAGATGGCCTCACCTATTTTGTCCTCCTGGGTCCTATCAGTGAGCCAGTTGGCTGTTCAGTTGGTGATAAAAGGGTTTATACCTAATTTAGTGAACTTGTCTATAATGCTTGAGTGGGGTATTGTATCAAAACCTTGGCCAGGTCGAGGGAAGCTGTGTGCACAGTCTTGCCCTCATTTAGTGCTTTGGTGGCCTTCTCAGAGAAGTCTACCAGATTTAAAAGGCATAACTTTCCTTTAACAAAGCCAAACTATGATAGGTCCAGCATTTGCAGGTTACCTATGTCCTCATTTATCATGTCCATGAAGATTCTTTCCATGACCTTACATATGCGGCTGGTCAGATTTATGGGATGGTAGTTACCTGGATCAGTGGTTGTACCTCCTTTGTGCAGGGTAATGAATGTAGCCATCTTCCATTCCTTGGGCAAAAAAACCTGACTGTAGCCTCCAGTTGAAATGTGATTCAACTGGACCAGAAAAGTCATGTTTCATGCTATTTAGTAAGTACCTTGGGATGTTATCAGGGCCCAGCAATGCAGTAGTTTTTGGCCTTAGAAAGTGCATTGATGACCTGTTCCCTATTAGTGGTTGGGGGGATTGTAGTATGCAGCATTTTCATTGGATTAAAATGGGGAGTGAGACGGGTTTTTGGAGCTGAACCTGAGAGCAAAATGGTTGGCAATGGCCTCTAGTTCAGTGTGGGTGATGCAATTTACATAATTTTTGCACACTGTTGAGTATTTCTCTTGAGGTTACAGACATAGCTGTGTAACGCTTTATGGCTCTCCTTTGTCTGAGAAGCTATTTTTTTCTTCAAATTTAGCCTTTGAAGTATTAATTAACCCTCTTAGCTGCCTGTTTAAATATGGTCAGGAGGCTTTTAGTACACTGGGCTTTGTCCTTCCTACACTTGGCCAAGATTTTTTTTCTTTTGTTGTATAACCAATTGATATTGTGATTTCACCAGGGTGGCTTGTCTTTTCAGTTTGTCTTATTCTTAATATGTGCAGGCACAGCTCACTTTATACAGCTATCAGTATGGCTGTACAGGGATTTTGTAAATAGCTCAGCATATGCTATGGTTTTACTGGGATTGGGAGTACCTGGAATTTAGCCAGGGTGTTGCTTAGTAGAGGGAGTGGTTAGCCTTGGAATAGTTTCTAAAGGTTTTGGTTTCCCTGAGTCCCTAGATTTAATTTTTATTTCAAGAAATACTGACTTATGATTAGATCTGACAAGCAGTAACATTACATTGGCTGAGAACAACTGTTAGTATTAACAAAGTTTAGGAATTGTTGGGTTTGTGCATTAGAAGTGGTATAGGATTCCCAATCTGTATAGGGATAGTTGAGAACCCCCATCAAGATTGTACTGGGTTGAACAGTGATAGACTCTAGCACACTAAGATAGGTAGCATGAGTTTCCTGGGACATGGATGGGACCTATGGATTGCAAGGATATGATACGAGACCTTGTTTATGGTGAGTTTCACATGTATGAGTTCCAGTCAGTCATACACATTAACTAGTCTGGATGTGACACTGTTTTTAATATAGACTGAGACTCTACCACCTATAGATCCTCCCATGCAGTAGCTTGTCTAAACGTGGGAAAGGCATTACAACCTTGCACTGCCTGGGTACTCTCTGTAACTTTAAACCATGTCTCCATTACTGAACAGATGTCTACACTCTCCAGGGACAGTAAGGCTTGCAGGGAGTGGAGCTTCTTGTTAAGAGTTATACCACTGAGCAGTACCACCATCAGATATTCCTTCATAGATTCAGTTAACATCAGAGGTTTATCAGTTTGACATTGCCTAAAATGCACTATGAGGTTGAAAAAGGTCTTTGCCAATATCCAAAAGCCTAGAGGGGATAAGTGCAGACCATCCCTGGCAAAGCAGCATGGTCTGTCAACCATGTCCTCTCAGGCTATCAAATATTGTATCCCCTTGGATTGACACCAAAAGTTAAGCCAGTTGTTAAAGCAATCATTTTCTGTTGGCAACATGGCTTCATCCTTGGAGAAGGTAGCATGCTGCTCAGTGCTAGGTTCATACATGCCTGAAACACATAATCAGCAAGCTTGATCATGTCTCACTTCATATAATCTAGAGAAGTACATCTCAGGTCATTAAGACCCACATGAACTATTACAGAGTCATATGTCATACTGGTATCTGTGGTTCAATGACCTAAGTGCCTGTATAGCTTTGCAGATACTAGCCCCAGAAAGGCAACTAGCCATGACTATCTGCTTATTCAGTCTGTTGAGGGGGACATCAGTGCGACTCACTATAGAATCATCAATGACCAAGAAATTTGGCTGTGTGCTGATTTGCTTTAAGGGCTTAGAAGTAGAGGCAATGGATACAGTGTTAGTAAATGTAACTGTGGGTGGTTTATTAATGGAGTGTTTGCATGATAGCCGAGAACTCTTTTTTGACTAGGATTAGTTTTGTTACAGGAAAGAATTTTGCCTCCTGCTTTAAAGTGTATTTACACCTCTCACATACTTTATCTGTTTTATTAAAAACAATTGAATTGTCATTATACATGAGGCAATTGCTACAATGCCTCAAAATAGCCATATCAACCAGACTGTCCCCAGAGAGAGTCGGGAAGTCCATATTCATGTTTATTGATCTACCAGGGAAGAGTGAGGGAAATTTAAATATTGAATAGGTCAATAACACAGGGAACTTGATGGGCAATGGTCAGCTACATGAAAACAAGATGCTCTAGTAGTTAAAAAAATCTGTCTACACAGTACAAATATTTTAAGGGAAAATTACAATGTGAGAGATTGGTGTCTACATAGATTACAAGGGGGAATTACACTGCAAGATAGCATCTATATAGATTACTGCTACTCAATGCTGTGTGGAGAGCAGCAGTTCTAACTGAAAACAGCAAAAAAGGTCAAAAAGTGCATCTGTTCAACACACAAACACTTAATTAATGCAGCTGCAACAAAAACAATTTAAAAAGTGCCAAACAGTGAATATAGTAATGTAAGTCTTAGCATGCTCGTAGGTTATGAGCCAAGAATTGTGCAACTGCGATGCTTACATAGCAGAGGAGAGTAAATAAAAAATAACAGAAACAAGGCCTCATGGTCAAAGAAAAGCAACACATTCTTCTTTTCTTTACACAATCCTGGGCCAGAAAATGACTCAGTTCCCCTAAAGCAAAACTAAGAAATTTCTAACTAAAGACTATAAGAAAATGTAAAAGGTGTAGATATTCAACACAGAAACACTCATTAATGCAGCTGTGACCAAAACAATGTGAAAAATAGGTGCCAAAACAATGGATATGGTAATGTAAATCTTAACTTTTATAGGGTTTAGCAGAAACAAGAAACACTCTTCTTCTACAGTAGAGTGGTCAACAAAAACTGCCAAACACCTCGCAGCTCGTAAGTTATGAGCCAAATGTTATACAACTGTGATGCTTAAATAGTGGAGATTTGATTAAAAAAATGCAAACAAGGCTCTGTGGCCAATCAAAAACGGCACACTCTTATTTACTTAAACAATTCCAGGGCAGAAAATTACTCAGGTCCCCCCTACTCTCACTAAAGTAAGGCAGTTCTAACTAAAGACTGTAAAAAAGGTTAAAAAGTGCAGATATTCAACACATAAACACTCAATTAATGAAGCAAAAATCAAGTGCCAAAAGTGGATATGGTAATGTAAGTCTTAGCTACAGTAGAGTTTAGCAGAAACAAGCAATACTCTTTTTCTGCAGTAGTGTGGTTGCCAAATGCCAACAAATGCCTCAGGTACAGAAATTCTAATTTTAAACAAGCTAGACCTCTAGCCAAGCAAAAGGCATAGTAAGACATATCAGCAATTCCTATCTCAGAATGGTGGAAGCTACTCTCTCCTCCCACAACAGTGTAGACCACAAACCTTCTTACTGTAAAATAACTAGTTTGGAGCACAAGTAATTAAACCAGAACAAAGAAACTTTTAGAATAAGGGACAGAATAAGCCTTCAACCAGCAATTCCCAACTCAGAAGGGTGTAAGTTGCCACTCCTGCCACAGGATTGTAGCTCACATACCTTCCTAATGTAAGATAGCTAGTTTACTTAGAAACAGTAATAAATGCAGAAGTTTGAGTGCAACTAAACACTTTAATAAAGTGCAGCAAAAAGCTAAATAAAGTAGGAATATGCACAGATACAGTAAAAGCAGCTGAATAAAGTGATTTTAGTAAGTGGGAAGGTAGGAATAGAAGATAATTCAAGTATACAAGACTAAGGGGGGCTTCCCAGTTGATTTGTCAGTGCTCTGTAGAAAGACTTGATGAGATGATACTGGGAGGAGTGTACAAAGTCAGATTTATAGTAGGGGATGAGCAACTCAAAAGACACAAACTTTAAAAGCACAACAGGAGTATGGAGAATGAGTGGTAAAAATCAAATGCAGACAGAGATCAGCAATAGCCAGGCAGAGAACAGCAAGTCAGACGGCACTAGAGCTAAATAAAAATTACACCAAATACTTGTAGTTAAGCAAGGAATGCTATTTCTCAGCTCCTCACACTAATTAGCTGGATTTTATTCACTGTCTGCAAAATAATTATCTAATTATCCTTAGTCAAGACCTGTTAAAACTCCAAAAGAACAAAAAACTAAAACAAAACAAAATGAATATGAGTAAATATAAAAAATGGAAGTAACCCTTAAATGAATATGCCAGTCCAAAATCAAATGCAGACTGAAATCAGCAATACTTAGATGCAGACAGAGATCAGCAATAGTCAGGTAGTCAATAAGCAATGCGACTGGTCACACTGGGTAAAAAAAATATAACTAAAAAAAACTGATAAAATTAAAGCACTTTTCTTTCAAAAGTCATACTTAATTCCAGGCATCCAATGCAGAAGCAGGAATCAACCAATGCTTCATAGACTACAAAGAAGGCTAATACAGGAATTATTTAGCATTCTTGAAAGTCGTTAATTTCTAAAACCATGCATGACCAATGAGCAGGTCATATCTAACACAACTAAACAAAAGATCACTGCAAAGCAATGTAGTATATAAATTAGACTTCCAAGGACATTACTAAGAGATTTTTGAGCATTATCCACATTTAGGTGCTTGTCCAGAAAAGAAGAGTAAAATTTATGATGGTTGCACAGTAATTTTGCTTTTTAAAAAGACTAGAATGTTTCAAAAAGGAGGGCAATGGTACATTGCATTTGTTATTTTATTGGCTTGATGCTTTTAAAGAAATGTATCCCTAGATGATTTTATTTTAGTTACATGATATGATGGCACTTCCTTGATGGAATGAAAACCCTTACACTGCAGATGAAGTTATTATTTATTTATTTTTATTTTTGAATAAACTATGGAGGTGTTTTTAATCACTTTTTGAAAGTTTTTTTATGTTTCAGGATCTTGCAACAGTCAATTTAGATTTATTTCTGTGGAAACATATTCAAACTCATTGCTACCTTCATAATAATGAATACTTACTGAACTTTTAAGTTACAGTCCCCGGGATTCATGAAGCTTGCGCCAGGCGCCGGAGTAGCATCGCCGATCTAGAGCCAAATATGGCCGCCGAGCGATTCAGGTACGAGCTGTTTCCACGTGCACTACCAGTGTACACCAGAACTGCACAGCTCCTGGTGCATGTATGCTAATTACCCCATGCGCAGCAGTGTAGCATGCAAATGAAGGTATATAGCAATTTATGAAGTGGTGCAGGCGTAGCATAAGCATGAAGAAATGTAAACCAAAAAAAAACGGTTTACATTTTTGTCAAACATAAAATTGGAGCCATAAAAGCGGACCAAACTTACGTATTATAATGTTAATATATGCCAGTGGCTAAATATAGAGCCAATGGCATAAAAAAACATGCACAACATATAAAAAATAACATTTAATGTCCTGGCCACACTAACGCAAAGTAAAACCACAGTGCATTTGTACGTAAACAAGATCACAAGGAAAATATTTTTAGATGTCATAAAACTGCAATGTAACACAATTCATGATATCCCCATAATAGTCAATGGCACGCATGCTACACCACAACCATGGCGCAAGGGTTGCTAAGGGTCAGTGACAGTGTTCCGTGCGGTAACTACGAATTAGTAGTCAATGCCATGCAAATGAGTCAAGTAATACTGAATCGCAAACACCCCACTGGCGTAAAGATGTACCACATGGCATAGTGGTACAACACCGAGGAGTGGCCTGGAGGTAAACATGACATCAAGAGAGGGGTGCGCCACCGTAGCTGTAAGCACATTGGATCATTGCTAATCCAGGTTGCCTGTTGCTAAGCAAAGCCACAGGATAGGGGTGTGGAAGTAGCCATAGCTTTGCTTAGCTGAGAGCACACAAGGTAACTGAAAGTTCATGTGAATGTGGATGAAAATGTGCACAAAACCCAATAAACGGCTGTGCATGGCACGCACCACAGCTGAAACAGGAAGGATACGGGAAGACAATAAGAAAATGCTGCAGCATGGTAATTGGAGTACAAATGAGTAATTAACACCTAGAAAATCACAGTGGGCCATAGACAACAGCTAACAAGGCTGCTAGCAGCTACCTGCACAACAGGAAAGGGGAGGTGCTGTACAGCAAAGAAAAGAGAACTGTCACAGCAGAACAAACCAAACTTGCAATAGATCAGCTACATAACACATTTCCCTACACAATCCTAGGTTGTGAAAGTACAAAACAAGAAAGCCGGTAGCTGGATGCATGCTTGACAATGGGAGGGGAATCAGGTTGAAAATTGAAGTAAAGGGTAATAGATGAATCACGGCAGCTAAGCGTAAGTCAATACCAAAGGCCCCACAATAGCAGTACCTGCTGTAAAACCAATAATTAAGATACCCTGCAGCTGGAATAGCACAAACACACCCAATCACACCAGCATCATCCATTGCACAAGAGTATAAGGTGTGAAAGCCCCACAAACACACACTTGTGTATTCCCAGACACTCTGCAACACTGGTGTATACAGACGAGGAACTTTTAATATGTACATGTTAGGGGCCGCCATAGCTTTGATTCACCAGCATGTGTTGGAGACTGACAGTGATGTGGGGGATGATGCTGACAACCATCTCAGGCACCGAAGGAGGAGAAGAGTGTTCAGACTCAGGGTAACCTACTAGGGGCTACATGATCTGGGGATAGTAGAGCATTACAGGGTGGACAGGGACATCATACAGCAACTTGTTGAGCTGTGCTGGCCACGCCTCAGAGCCAGAAGTAACAGGGGGGAACCCATCCCAGTAGACACAAAGATATGTGTAAGCTTGAGAATACTAGCCACAGGTACCTTCCAAAGGCCAAATGGGGATATCATGGGGATCTCACAGGCATCAGCATCCAGGGTACTTCACCAGTTCCTGGATGCCATGTTACCAGATGCCAATGAGCACATATACTTCCCCCGAACGCAGGAGGAGTTGGCCACCAATATGCGTCTCTTCTACCGTGTGGCAGACTACCGAGAGGTACTGGGTGCAATAGACTGCACGCACATATGCATCAAGTCACCACCTGGTGAGCAGGGTAGGCGCTACATAAACCACAAGGGATACCCCTCCATCAACTGCCAGGTCGTGTGCAATGCCCAGGGCCTTATCATGAATGTGTGTGCTGACAGCCCTGGAAGCTATCATGACTCCCACATCTGGCATGCCTCACAGCTGTATCAGGTATTTGCCAGGGGGGACATCCTATATGGCTGCCTGGTGTGGGATGCTGGCTATGCACTGGAACTGTGGATGATGACTCCCATCAGAAATGCACACACAGCTATGCAAGAACGCCATAATGAGGCACACGCAGAAACCAGAATCATCATAGAGCTCGTGTTTGGGATGCTGAAATCACGGTTCCATTGCTTGGACATATCTGGTGGAGCCTTGCAGTACTCTCCAGGCACGTGTGCCCACATCTTCATAGTATGTGCCATGCTACACAATATGATCCTGCGGAAACAGCTGCAGCAATGATAGAATGGTGAAGGCCCTCACAGCCCACCACCATTGCCAAGGGACCCATAGGCACAGAGGGACTCAGACCACAAACACCCTGTGCTAGCCCCAGTAGGCAAACGGAGGCATGCCCAGTATGCCCATGCCTTGGCAAAGAGGGAACATATAGCACACACAGTGACAGTGTAGGCACTCATGAACTGACACCCTTCTCCACCTGCACACACAGCAAACATGGATGGCACACACACACAACTACCTGTAAATTGTCATGTATGGGTGGTCTACTGTGTGTATCCTACATAGGTAGCCCTCAAGTATTGTACACACAACCGCCATTGGCACAAGGTAAGTGAATACCTGAACAGTAAATTAAGCTATCAGCATGTGTCCATACTGTATGTAGAGGTTCATAGATACATAGGTAGGTACATGCCCAACTGCCAAGGCCACTCATAAGCATAAGCAAAATGTGTCTGCTGTCACCCCCCCCCCCCATTGATTAACTAACTATCCCTCTGTGGAGCAAAGCCAATTGCGGGATCCCTGGTGTGTATCCACTGTTCCCCACCCACTCTGCAAGGATTCCCTTGAATGTTAGTGAGGGGTTTTGTATAATGTAATCAGGGATGTAGTTCCAAATAATGGGAAGTATCCCTGACAGGAATCATCTCAGATGTTTACATGTTACACAGTATACCTTAAACACAGCTTGCATATGTAGGTAGTTCTACACAGAATAATAAACATGTGGAACACACAACTGCTGAAATGTGCATTAATCACCCTTGCACTACCAGTGCCTGCTCTGAGATGTAAGATATCACTGCCAGGATTAGAACACACAACCATGTACACGATCTTCACAATAACATACCACTAAGCTACCTGAGATGTACCAATGGCAGTCGTGTATACTGACAGGATAAAACACAAAAGGTAGGAATGTGATGAAATAGGACAAACCGGCATGTACCCAATGAAAGGTATATGTTTTATATATATATATATATATATATATATATATATATATATATATATATATATATATATATATATATACATCATATATATATATATATATATAGAGAGAGAGAGAGAGAGAGAGAGAGAGAGAGATATGTAGATATATGGGGATATACATATATATGTAGATATATAGATAGGTTAACAACATCTACATAACCATGGAGGTACATATAAATGGGATACCTAGCACATACCGACTGCTTTACATACCGATGCACGTAATCCCGAGGCTTAAGGTCCGAAAGAACACAGTACCGAAACACCAGATGCGCGTGGTGTAAAATCACGATGTTAAGGGACAGTTAGTCAGTGCTTCTGGTGTTGTGGTTCAGGTAGGTTACTGTGTGTAAGTATGTTTCTTAGGGCTGTAGTGTGTGTAAGTGTGTGTTCTGGGTGTGGTGTGTGTTCTTGGGGGACTGTAATGTGTGGGTGTGAGTTAGCTTTGTGCATCTGTTTGCGCAATCTAGGAGGTAGAATATTTAAGTGGGGGGGTGGGGGGTGCAGATATCTACATGGGGGGTGTAGGATGGTTTGTTTGGATGTGGTGGGTAGCAGTGTGTCTGTGTGTGCGTGTGTGTGTTCCATGTCCATGTTACTTTCGCGAGTTACTGTCGCTGTCAGTAATGTGAGGTATGGGAGTCTGGGCCCGGTACTGTGTGCGTCGGAATTGTGTGGTTTCGGGATTCCATAGGTGTCCCGTATACAGCGGTTGAAGTGTTCATATATGTGTATAACATGGACCATAGCAATCACACATTCCGCCACTACCAACCTTTATGAACAAAGGATATGGTAAGCATATGCCTATACACTATTATAAATATGTGCTATGGACATGAGCCAATGATAGTGTTACCACCTGTCCCACTTTACGAGGGACAGTCCCTCTTTGGGCGGTTGTGTCCTTACCAAATATATTAAACATGGCAAATGTCCTGGGATTGTAGGGCATAATTATGTCCCATATGTAATGTAATAGTTGCATACAATAGTTCTTTCTGTATCTAAAATACCTACATGTTACAAGAAACATGATAAGCAACTAAACTGCTACAAGAATAAGCTTATATTTAAGCAAGAAAGGAAAGTTCTATCCCTTTTACTGACCATGGGTTTGTGTCAGCCTGTAAATTCTGATGTGTGTCCCAAAAATGTCCCACTATGGCCAGATGAAAAGGTGGCAACCCTAGCCAAAGAGGGTCAGTCACCAACACAACTACAATGACTGCAAATACCTATGACAGAAATACACAGCTTTCATGTAGCAACACTTTATTACATTCTGATGTATTTCCAAAGGGATTCAAGGACTAACATCACCTGCATGCTATACAGGAACCACATAACAGTGCCTTAATGAATCAGCCTGCAATTACCATAGTATTAGTCCACTAAAGGATAGGTGTTCAAATAGGGAAGGAACCCCCACGCACATATCAATTATGTATAAAAGCAGTTCCTACACACCTGCATCTGCTATGCACACCCACCAACATCACCCCACACCCAAACAAATTACAATACAAACTGTAATAACATCACAAATCATTCACTCACTGTACGACATCTGCAGAAGCCTTAACATACCTTGTCAGAGACACACTAACATGGCCCTATGTGAAATAGTTGCTGTTATACAATGGAACAGCTGCTGATGTTACAGGGTTTGTTTGCACTAATCCCGTTTCAGAGGGTTGTGTGTACACCGGGATGTGTTAGCAATTACTGAGTAACAGCACAGTATGCTACACTTGTACACCAAATCAAGGATGTCTGGTAAGCACACTGTAAACCACATAACAGTTCATGCATAGCCTCGAGCTGCCCAAACATCCTTGCTAGACTTAAACATCTCCAGAAGTATCAGGTACAAACAAACCCTGCATAAGTAGCAATGTTCTGAAATATAACAGCTGTACTCACATGTAGAACAAAATCATCTAGCCATTACACACAATCCACGGGAGTCATGAAGCTAATATATCTCTGTCTGTCCCCATATAGCTGTTGAAATATATCACAAACAACACATCCCGGCCATCTTCCTCGAAAGTAAGGCAAACGGACAATGCCCAAAAGGAGTACTCAGTTATACACCACTGTTGCCAAGGTATCGGCTAATGGAGGAGCTGCACAGCTGATGTGCATCTAATTAACTACTTTGGAACACCAATTGGTGGTCAGGATACCACGTTACTGATATTTAACTTGAAAAGGATGGGTTATCACACTTTCAAACCATCCATATATACCAGCAGAACATTACAAAGAAGATTGAAACACAAACTGAAAAGGATTGAATCAACAGTTAACGACACCTCAGGTTACTAATAAGGTATGTAGAACAGTCAGTATGTCTGTGTATTTAGTACTTTTTCTGTAGTATTTAAAGTGCACGCAATCCATATTGTGAAAACAGTTATCTTGTAGTGATGTATTGTTGAGCATGGCAACGCTTGTAGTATTTGTGTGTACTGCTGTAAGTCACAAGGCAAACACCGCATACACCACAAGGGATGCTATATAAGGGCTTTGAACAGAAATATTCCTCACCAGCTGTTGTCAGTGGCAGGGCTGGTCCAACAAGTATGTGCTATAACAGGGGATAGTATATGTTGATATATTGTAACGGTAGCCATATGTATGGGTGTATTACTGAGAATAACATGTCGAAGGTTGGGCCACTGTGCAATTATGATTTGCATTGTGGGATATTGTGTCAATAACTGTATAATGTACAGTATTGTAGGCAGATATGTATTACAAGTTACATAGCATTACTGTTATGTTAGGCAAACATTAGTTATGTCTATTGGCATTTACAATACACAATAATAGGATACATATGTCTTTTAGTCACCCGACAGTTTATCAGCATGATAGCAAAGTAAAATGGAAGAGCTAGTTAACTATCCATGCACATAAGACATGTAATATGTGCAAAGGTAGGTACTAGGCTGTCTTACCAAGGGTATTTATAAGCCTAGCTAGAGTGTGTTGGCTTTCGCCACCCCCATAGGTTAGTTCCCTCTGCCTCTGAATGGCCAAGCCATTAGTTCCCTGTGCCTCTGTCCAGCAGAGTCACTGCAGTGATCCCCGGGGTACATGTCTGTCTCCCATCCACATGTCAAGGTTTCCCTTGAAGAGTGCTAGTGAGGGGCCCTACCTGATGTACATTGGAATCGTGTTTCAAAGCATGGGGAGTGTCTGGGTCAGGAATCTATCCATCCAGCACATCCTAGTCATCGTTGTAGTTAGGTGTATATCCCTACAGCATGTGGCTCTCAGGGGCCTCTGTTTAGGTGGAGCATATCCAGCAATACTGGGTTGGACATGGGCCTTGTATGTCAAGCAGAGATCACCTGTGAGTATACGGTATGCAACGGAGTACAGATGGAGTTTCTTAGGTTGGGCTGCATAGGTCATCACTTTGAGGTCAGTGATCCTCTTGGTGTGGTACTGTTGTGGTCTTCCAAGCTGTTGCAGTTGTCTTGTAAGGTATATCCCAAATGGGGTGTTGTATCCTTTAATGGGTCTAATAAGTCATGAGTAGAGAGTCACAATGGCCTCCTTTGATCTGGATGCAAACCCATTAGAGATTAGGGGGGCCATGTAGAAGGATATTCTAACCACCTTGTCATAATGGGTATTGAAGGAGAGATTGCTATCTACTGGGGTTCCCGGATCCCTTATTACCTTTTCTGTATGTAGGGGACTAGCATCTATGTGGTAGTCTGCGGTTAATTAGTTATATCCAAAGGGGATTACTATGCACTTTTAGGCATTCAGCTTGACGCCATGATATTGACACCAGGTATCTGTCTCAGTGCGACCCTTCCAGAGGGTGTCTGTAACAGCTGGGGAAACAATTGTGTCCCCTAGTTTGCAGTCGTCTGCAAACCTTTTCAGCCAAAGCCCTCCTGTGCTTGTCTGTATGTCAGAGAATTATATACTGACCATGAGGGGTCGTAGGAATGAGCCCTGGGGGACACCACTTGTAACTGGCATACAGTCGGACCTAGGGTATGCAACTCCCACAGTATGGGTTCTGTCCGTGAGTCAATTTGCAAACCATCACATGACATAGGGGTTAATGTTCAGGCGGATGGGTATGTTGATAATACCAGAAGGAGGAATGGTGTTGAAAGCCTATGAGAGACCTAGGTAGGCTGTGTGGACCTCCTTACCCTCATCTAATGCCTTGGTAACTGTCTCTAAGAAGTCCACCAGGTTTAGGAGGCATGGTCTACCCTTAACAATGCCAAACTGGGAGGGGTCAAAGGTTTGGAGGTACCCAATGTCTCTATGACAGAAATCCATGATGTGCTCCATAGCCTTGCAGACCAGGCTAGTCAGGCCTATAGGGCAATAGGTCCCGTGGTCCGTTGTGGCGCCACCTCTGTGGAGTGGGATAACTGTTGCTGTGTGCCATTCAGGGGGTACTAAGCCCGATGTGAGGCTATTATTGAACATGGTGCGTAGGTGGGGAGCCAGTACGTTCTGAAGTTCGTGTAAAATGCAGCCTGGGATGTTGTCTGGTCCCATGGATGCTGTGATATTGGCTTTAGAGTGTGCAGCTTTGAGGGAGAGGGGGGAAAGGTAGCACTGCACCTATCTGCCAGGATGTTGCCAATATCAGTGGGTTCTGTAATGTTCTTGCCTTTGTGCTGTAACTCAGAGCAGATCTGGTTGTTGACATCAAGATATGTGACATAGCTATAGAATGCTTTGTGGTTGTTGTTGGAATTAGTGGCGGTTTTGTTTTCGTAGCTAGCTTTGGAGGATCCTATAAGGGATCTCACCTTCTTACTGAGGCTGACCAGGGAGCTCCTCCACGCATGGGATTGTACTCTCATTTGCAACAGTGTCTTCCTCCTGTAGTACAGTTTGTTTATGGCAGGGGACCACCAGATTGGTTTCCTTAATTAGGAGTATAGCATCTTGGTTCTGTTTGGGATAGCACAATCCATGCACTCGTGTAAGTGCTTATAGAGTGCATTTGTGTAGGATTCAGCAGTTGTAACAGTACTGTCCATATGCATGGGTATCATGACGTTCACCACATCTGTCTTAAGAAGCATGAAGTTGGCTTTGTAGACATATTATACTGTGGTTCCCTTAATGGGTGGTGGGGCGGGATGTGGATATCAACGGTATTCAGCTCATGGTCGGATCGGACCAACAAGGAGTTGACTTCATGTGTGGAGCACCGGTCACTCATGTTGATAATGCCTAGGTCTAGGATATTGTTGCCCCTGGTGGGTGTGTGGATATGTTGATCCAGGGCATTGGTGTTTATGAATT
The DNA here is from genome assembly GCF_019279795.1 of Protopterus annectens. Lineage (NCBI taxonomy): Eukaryota > Metazoa > Chordata > Ceratodontiformes > Protopteridae > Protopterus > Protopterus annectens. Next base: position 1,375,828,773 of record NC_056739.1, read on the forward strand.
CCAGAAAACATTGAGCTAATGAGTTGGTACACAAGTAGTTTTCCCAGCTAATGGTGGGGTAGATTCAGTGAGACTATGTGATGAGTGTGGTGTGGTGCGAATGTTTACCTTCTCCACATGACTGTCAGGCTTAGTTGAAGAGAGCTTTACCTCCAGTTTGGCTAGATGAATGCATCTCTCACAGGTAGTAGTGTTGGGTGGTAGGCGAAGAGGCTTGTCTGTGTACATGAGGCAATGTGTACATTGTTTCAAGATGTCCAGATTCATCAGATAGACAGGTGAGAACACTGGCAGTTGACTCTTGGACATGCCTGAATATAGAACTACTTTCCCCTAGATAAGTGAGAAAAGTGAGTACAAGATTTATTTTACTCTAAGCAAGTGAGAAAATTATGTATAAAAACCTGTTTACCTCTAGGTAATGAGGAAGACTGAGTGCTATAGTAATTATTAGCTTACATAGTGCTTACAAGTTCTGAACAAGTGCTGAGTATGAATAAGCAATCCAGATAGGGTCTTGGATAACATAAACACATGCCCTCCCCCCAACAGGTACACAAGCATATATCCATTTACACCACAGGGCTCCTGTAACCATAACTATGCAGGTACAAGCTGCACTCAGGCTGCATGGTACCTGTCCACATCACAGGTTGTATCATACACATATGGCAAAACAAGATGCTCTCCACGTACACATCATGTAAAACATAGCTCCATGTCAGGCTGTGTACACACTGAATGGTGCACACCAACAGGTATCACAACCCACAAAGGGGGAGACACCACTGATAATGGGAAGTACTGCACTACTACCCTGCTGAGTCTGGTCTGGAAGGCCATGAACCTTGATCAAATAACTGATGTCAGCAGTACAGATGTAGATGACAGTATGGTTGATGTCACACTGCATATCATAACCTTGCCAGGTCATAGGACATCATCACCCATACTGTGTACCACCTACACTTGGTATACCAGATGTACATTCCTATGTCACAGGAGTGTTTTGCAATGGGACTGCTGGCAGAACCAACACTACAGAAGGTGACTGAATAATACATGCTCATCACACCAGTTGCAGCTACAGTATGTCAGAGTTAATGAATTTTATTCCCCCTCATTGTAGTCCATACCTCACAGACAAACAGAAGGCATCTGTCTATTGAAGTATGCAAATGACTATGACCTAGGAGCAATAGCCGACTCAGGAGTGTTGTGGACAACATACAGAAGGGGCTTTGTGGGTGAGGTGTGTGTGACATATGGCCACAGTCTGACAGCTACATATTGCATTGTCACCCTTGTGTTAATAACCCTGTACCCATGAACTACCACCTTGGCAGCGGTCAACATAATGGACACTTGTGTGTAAGGGATGCAGCTGGGCAGTTGTCTTTCCTGTGATAGCTACGTCACCACACCTGTCAGATGTGGCAACCCTACTAATGACAGGGTGCCATCCATGAATTTAGAGATCATTGTCCAGCCATACACAACACTCAAGTAACCCATATCAGATCACATATTTCCTTTAAGGGGTATTGGTCATGTGCAGATGGCCTACACCAGCCTTCCCATTCCCCATCTCCACTATGTAGCATGATGCATACCCTGAATATATCCATGTCCAACACAGTGATGTTGGACATGCTACATGTACACATCCTGATCTCAAACACATACTTCATGGACATCCACCTTCCACATGCTGGACAGAGCCTTGTCCCATACACTTTACATAGTCCTGCCATACTATGCATTCCTGTCTGTCAAAGCTGCACATTGCTCCCCTCTCAGACATGGTGTGATGACTGCATGGTAAACTTATCATTAATCCTGTGGATCAGTAATGTGGCACTGCTCCACCTGGCCCCACAGACCCGCCTGTCGGCTACTGCCAGGTAACCTTTCATCCTAGATTCATACATGGCCCATGCCATATAGCCCACTAGTTGACTTTGACTGTACATGCTATAGTTGATATCCATCCCTGCAAATACCATCTGGCTAGCCAGTGTCCCATGTGTATCACATGTGCAACCCAGGTGATACATGGCAGGATGTTGAATTGCTGTACAGTGCCGTGTAGATGTATATGGCAGAACATATACATGTAAAACCTTATGTGAGCAAGTCTGCAGGGTCACAGGTCATGTCTGTTAAGGCAATGTAAGTCCTTATATGTGAAATATACACAGCATCAAGGTCGACTGAATTAATGTGGACACATTCAGCCATGTGCTGATAGGTAGGAACACCAGTACAGGCAAACAGATATGCCCACATCAAGACAGCATCCACATGGAGTATGAGCAATGTAATCAGGTGACACATACACATATATGGTGATAATATCCACTCACCATTGATTGTCACATGTGTGTGACACAAACACGTCAGTGTCATGTAGGTTTGCAAATACAACTATTTAAATGTAATAAATGTGATACACATGTATGTTCAGCTGTAGCTCTGTATGTCTCTGTGAGTTACTGTGACCTATATCCATCATTATGTCTTCCAGGTATGCCGCTTGCAAGGCTACCCCCTTTTACCCACTTGGAGGAATAGGCCCTCATCCCATACCTACTTGATAATCATGATATCCTGTTCAGCCATGTGCCACAGGATGCACAGCAGCGGGATGCCCTGTGGATGAAACTTCGCAGGAGGGTTAATGATGTGGGTGACCACAACCGCACATACCAGCAGGTGCGCAGACACTGTACAGACCTCATTAGACTGGTGAAACAGCGTGCAAATGCAATCACCAGGGAACAAGGTGCAACAGGTGGTGGACCACCAACCCAGCCCCCACTCACACGTACTGAGAAGCTACTGGCCAATTTGGGGACACCTGCAGAACCACATCCACAAGCCTTAGCTGATATTGTGGAGGTGGGTGTCTCTCAACCACTGAGCCTGGAGTTGCCTGGTAAGTCAGTACTGCACCTATAACAACTATATTCCATATAGTCGCATGTGTCACTGTACAATATGTAATGTAACATCATATGCAAGGCATGTATACACACATGCCGCATACTATAGTATGCTACTCTGTGTATGCACACATGTGCATACACCATAGTATAGTCTAATGCACTGGTGTATGTGTTATGCACATTGCACCCTGTAGCCATTATACAGGTGTGGATAATGCTCATACTGCTGTGTTACTCCTATTTAGGTACCTCTGGTGTTCCGCTGTGACAGCAGCCCATTGTAGATGAGACTGTCATTATCAGGAATTGTAATGCACAGATCTATCTGCCATGTAGCCATTTACAACATGTACACATAATGTATGGGCCTGTCACAATATACAGGTCGGACCTGCAATGCATCACAATGCCTATCCATGTGCAACACTTGCAAACTATGTGAATCATCTCACCGACATGAATCCTCACAAACTGTCATTGCCAGATGTGTGGACAGCTGTGCATACAATGGTGGAGGTGCTGTTCACAGTAGGGACATGTACTACAGATCAGAACTACACATGTGGGGAATACAAACAGTACTACACAGTGGGCTGGAGTATGGCCAGCCCACAGGATTCACTGGTGTGGATCATATCCCTGCTATGAATGTCACACAATGTGATGTGCTATCTTGACATGTCCATGACATCTAGTGGCCTGGCTGCAACACTGACTACCTAACCTGAAAACATATCCCACATACCACCCTTTGTCTGCATAACCCTGTCGTCAGTGGAGCATATGACATCTATGGGTGTATGCCATATGGGACAACACAGACATGTGAAATAGATGCCCGTCACAATAATTTGGCCAACACATGTACACACATGGCCATGGAGGATGGCCAGAGACATGGAGCAACACACACAGTAGACACGATGTACTTGTGTGGACACCCTGTCATACAATGGCTACACATGGTCCAACTATGCTCTTTGTGTAATGGTTATATTGTAGATGTGGAACACTAGACATCCTACAGGCCTGTGTACATCTTGTGTAGGCGTAACATCAATCCACCACATAAGATATGTTGAACATCTTGAGGGTGTCACAACATGACAGCAGTCACCTGTACAGTATCCACATCAGCCCACAGATATAGCACATTCCCCTTGCTGGTGTCGGACATCAATGTCATACTTGCTCCTCGTGTGTGTGTGTGTGTGTGTGTGTGTGTGTGTGTGTGTGTGTGTGTGTGTGTGTGTGTGTGTGTGTGTGTGTGTGTGTGTGTGTGTGTGGTACACAGATGTCATGTGGGACATGGTGTACCGACGTGTTCGCCATGTCTGGCCATAGTTGCCAGGCAGCAGCAATACGGTTGCAGATGTGCAGGGGTGTCATCTGTATACCCATCAGTGACCTGTGTCACAACTTCCACATCATGGGTTTAGTGTGTATACACCTCAGTGACGTGGGTCACATTCCACAGTATATATGTATTGTATCTGACCACAGTCATGGCTATGAACTGTGTCTGTAACTCACACTGTATAGCAATAGAGATGCCTCATGATTCCGTGCAATGGCCATGCACATCAGCTAAATGTGCAGTATATCTGTAGGGCAGACAGACAGCACTGCATTGGGACACCATTGCCCCACTGTATATTTGACAGGACACCATTGTGTTAAACATGTATGCATGTCATTGCACACATCAGCAGATCACATGTCATATTACATGTGATTGTCAGGGTCATATGCCACACCTCAGGCAGGTGTACTATTAACCTGTGCTGGTCTTCATGGTGTAACACAGGAATGTATGCTAACTACTACTATGATTGTGTAATTTGCATGCCGTCTGCTATGACACATGCATGCTGTTGTGTGCAACTCAGAGATGTATGATAACTACCACTATTATTGTCTGCACTGCATGCCATCTGCCATATCACATGCATGTTGCATGCCTTCTGTCATATCACATGCATGTGTGTCTGTGTGTGTGTCTATTGTATAGATTGTAATGTACAGTTCTTGTCTGCCCTCACAGGTGATGTAGGTGCATTGCCCTCCTGTGGTACATCTGATGTTAGTGTCCCCATAGACTCTAGCAGTGATGATGAATGTATGATTAAGTCACAGGCAGAGTTGTCAGGGGCTGAAACTGTGCCATTGGTTGCCATTCCAGCTATATCCCCCTCATCCCCGCACACAGATCCCATGCCTGCACATACCCCATCACCAGTGGCCATAGAGGAAGGACAGTTGGCACATGGTAGCTTGGAACAGGAAAGTGTGGGGGCTATGGAAGGTGTGCCTGCACACCATGGTGTCAGCCAACTGACTGGTGGTGCCCCACACCGGCACATGGCCAGTGCTGCTCATAGGAGGACCTCTGGCCAACATGCTCCTGCAAGACAGAGCGCAGCAGCTGGTGTCACCAGATGCATGTTTCAGGCTATAATGGAGGCACAGGCACTTGCTGAATGGAACAGCAGAGAAGATCAGAAGCTACTGAGGGCTGCTGTCCGTTCTTTAAACAACAACATCCAGGCAATGGTAAATGCTCAACAGCAGATTGCTGAAGCTTTGGATAGACAGTTGGGTGACATGGTTGGAGTCCTTGACCATGGCATGACAATCCGCGAGCATGAGCTGTCTGTGTTGGAACATCTGGTAGGAGTGTGGCATCGGGCACGTGGACGTAGGCCTGCTACATCACCTGTTTCAGGTCTATGTGTACGAGCTACCTCACATGTCTGCTCCCATAGTGGTGGTAGCAGCAGCAGTGCATTTGGTGCTGTGCTGTCCACACCACAACATAGCAGGCCATGTGCACATGGCCCGGGATGGTCCCAACATGGACACGGTTCCAGTGGACAAGTGACATCAGACAGTACCCAATCTGCACCTCTGCCTGGTAGTGCCCATGCAACCCCTGGCAGGCACAGGGCACATGTCCGTGGCCGGACACTGTAAACTGTAAAACCTCACCTGTACAGTCTGCAGCTGTCAATAATACCCCAGTGTAGGCCAGACACATAGCAGAACTGTGTGCATACATACACGCACACACTGGGAACATATGTAGGGCACTGCAACACACACATGCATAACATCCGCACACACCCAATTAGATCAAAGGCCTTTACCCACACACATGATGTCATCCAATGGTGCAGCCTAAGCCTCTGGCAAACATTATCACCCTGTGCATATGATGATGCCTGTGCCGCATCCCTGACATCCACACCATCGGTACAGGGACATGCTCATATGGTCTGATGCACAGGGTGAACAGACTAGGAAGATGTGTAGTTTACAATTGCTGAGTACTGTTGACAGGCAGCAGAAATACCATGTACTATAGGTGTACAATGCATTTCATACTGTTAACAGTATGTGTCTTGTGTAACAACAGTAACTGCACGTTGGTCATGATGTTCTGCTGTCCTCCTTCAGGTCTAATTACACATGCCGGTGGATGTCAGTGTTTGCAGTTAGTGTCCCATATGTCAATGTGGACTACTCACAGGTATGTATGAATATACAAGCATGCACCGTGTAGCTGCCACATACCAGTGAGAATGTCCCATGTTACAAACACGTCTACAGATCCAAGAGCATGATAGCTGTGTATTAAGCTACTGGCGCTACAGACATGACATCCACAAAGGGTGACATTACAGGTACATTTACATGGAGTGGTGAGGTAAGAGAGTGGTCTAGCTGATTACAAGGGTAGAGGCCAGTCGGAAGTGTGATGCCTAATTGGGAATCAGTAATACACGTTCTCATGACAAGATGCCAACACACAACTGCACCCACACATTCAGGTATTGACACATGTATTCAGTGACACAGTAACACACCCACACACTCACGGATTCATCGACACAGTAACACACACTCACACACAGTTGCTATTGGTGAGGTGAGGACCCCTGCCTATGTGCAAATTATCATTACAGTACTGTGCACCTACATGACGCACCACAGAGAATACACATGTACAGGTAGTCAGTATGGCCTAAGATCAGGGACATCAACACAGATAGTAGAATGCATTGCCAGGATGGGGGATGGATCTTTTCAGTTCAGTATGGTAACATGCATCCTCACCCCAGGGACCAGACAGCCCTACATACACACACTGTGGCATTCGGTATTGAATACACCTATGTCATGCACATACAGATACCTCACATGTGTGAGATACATGCCCCTGCCTATGTCTTGCTTTCTACATTGCAGTCTGTACAGATGTGTACACTAGTGTACAGGAGAGTGAGTAACAATTGAGTTGTATTTCCCACCATACGTGACATATATGTACACGCACGCAACCACACATGCCAGTACTGTGAATCTCAGACCTGCCTAGCTCATGATATGTATGACAGATGTACAGCAGTATTGTATGCATTACAAACTGTACTGATGCTTCCTGTGGCAACAGTGCTGATATATGCACATGGGACGTCATGACTATTAACAGGTGTCAATTGATTTACCTTCACTGTCACCCTGACCGCTGTCTAAGTTGTGTGTTATGTCCTTCAATTAATGAAACCATTGCTTACCGGTTACACAGATTATTGTAGGACTGCTTGTGACACACCTGTGACCTGTCCACAGCAAACATCCATCTGCAAAGATGCCCCACCACTTAGTTATTTCCACACATCTGTCCATACCTGAGGTACATCTTTCCATACATTCAGCATATCACCATATACAGTTGGCAATGTTGAGGCTGCATTGCAACTGCATGATGTGCTAGGATACGTCACCTGCATACATCAGCAACTGCACACGCATGTTATCTGAATGCACAACACTATGTGTACAGGTGTGTAGGTCTTACAATCCTGACATTTGGCCATGATTGTAGGTATTGCAATTGGTGGACATGTGTAATGACATACATGACACATGGACTGTTGTATGATATGATGGGTGTAATGGTTGATCGGTACAGAGGGAATGTTACCTCTGTCAACATTGATATCACACCTTATGTACTGTTAGCATTCAGCAGCCATGGACCTACATTCCATGTGCATGTGTGTAATGGCTGTAGCCACCTGTTTGCACAAAGGACAACTATAGCTATGCTATTTACATGTATGTTGTGTGTGTGTGTGTGTGTGTGTGTATGTGTGTGTGTATGCGTGTGTGTGTGTGAGTGCATGTGTGCGTGTGTGTGTGTGTGTGTGTGTGTGTGTGTGTGTGTGTGTGTGTGTGTGTGTGTGGCATGTACATACCAGGGCAGGTACATGTATGTCATATCCATACATGAGGGTATGTACTGGTGTACAGCAACAGTCATCTGCTAATGATGGAAAGTACCGAGGGCCCCTGGTATGTGTACAGCTGACCTGGTTACAGACAATGGTAACATTGCATTGCATAACACATGATGCAACTGTGTCAGTACATGGGTAATCTCTACAGTTGATGTAGAGCTTGGTACAGTACACAGGTCAATGGTCACATGGTGGTGTACTCTTATATGTTCTACAACATGTATGGATGTGTGTTGGTGGTCCGAGGGCATGGTGGTGTCTGAGGTTTACATCCTAGAATGCAGCATGTGACACTGTGTCCTGCACATAACTCATCAGTGCTGCCTTTCATGGGGGGACCGGTCAGTACATGTGAGTGGCCTTTATGTATGTGGGGACACCACCTGGAGCGGTCCTTACCTGTGTTATGGCCCACATGTCTGGTTCTGAGGTATATGGTGGTAGTGCTAGGTTCTGAGTATATGGTGGTAATGCTATTGTGCACTACAGAGCCATCAGCCAGGTGTTCCTCACTGCACAGATGTCAGTGCTACCCTTTGTTGGATCTACAGTGACCAGCTGTGATTATGGACGCTACACATCTAGCACTGGCTAGCATAAGAAAACAATGCAGTTGTCCTGTAGGTGTATGGGAGTGATCCTGTGTTTAGGACATTTGCCTGTGAATGGCACTGTGTGGGTGGATGTGACTTGGGTATTATCCCCACTCCCTTGAATCATGGATGCATGTGATATGTTTCCAAGGCCTGTCTATTGTCAGCCATGTCATCCCAGAATGACAGCAGAAGTTGTGTAAAAGACCAGTGTCAAATATATGTACAGCAGCGTTCCTGCTATCAATGACAACTACTAACACCAGAGCCCATTACAATGTGTTCTTTACATCTACCTGTAATAGTATGGCCACTATGGCCTTCTGTGTTTAGCATCAGAGTGCATCTCAGTCAGCCCTGTGCTACTAAGTGTATGAGCATGCCCAGTATATCCTTGCATAGATGGACACATAATAGTGCATCCGACCAGCCCTGTGCTACTAAGTGTGTGAGCATGCCCCCTGTGCTACTAAGTGTATGAGTATGCCCAGTATATCCTTGTGTAGATGGACACATAGTGCATTCCGAAAAGCCCTGTGCTACTAAGAGTGTGAGCATGCCCAGTGACACCTTGTGTCGGTTATGTGCCTCTGTGCATGGGCATGGCCATTGTAACCCTGTATAGTGATAGTAGTCATCCATTCCACAGATGGGCATATTCTAGGTCAGGATGGATTCCTACTTTAAACACACAGGTTCACAGGTATGTACATCTTAACTGCCATCATCTCTGTTAATGTCCGCATTCCCAGAAGGTCATAATGACAGCCTTGAAATGTGTAGTCTGTGTGGTGTGACTTGTAAGTATGTAGTATTGTAATAGTAATCTGTAAATAGGCAGTTGTTCCGTTCCCACCACTGGTGTGTGTGTGTGTGTGTGTGTGTGTGTGTGTGTGTGTGTGTATGTCTGTCTCCATTTGCCAGAGGACTGTAAATTTATTTTAGATTGCTCACACTCCATACAATTTGTATACCCACCTTTGGCAGGGCAGGTGATGACGCCCACCTACAAATACACCTCCGGGAGTGCTGTGTCCCAGTAATCTCAGTAGCGCGTTCTGTAACTGCGTAATGCTGTAGTGTAATAAAGTCGTTAGGTCAGTGTTCTAGTCCCACACTTGCTGTGTGTGTGTGTGTCCATTTGCCTGAGGACTGAGTAATGCTTTTAGACTGCTCACACTCCATACATTTCTTATATCCACCTTTGGTAAGGCTGATGATGTCACCCATCTACAAATACACATCTGGGAGTGCTGTGTCCTAGTAATCTTGGTAGCACATTCTGTAACTGCGTAATAGTGTAGTAAAGTAGTTAGGTCGGTGTTCTAGTCCCGCACTTGCTGTGTGTGTGTGTGTGTGTGTCCATTTGCCTGAGGACTGAGTAATGCTTTTAGACTGCTCACACTCCATACATTTCTTATACCCACCATTGGTAAGGCATATGATGTCACCCATCTACAAATACACCTCTGGGAGGGCTGTGTCCCAGTAATCTTGGTAGCGTGTTCTGTTACCACGTAATGCTGTAGTGTAATAAAATAGTTAGGTCAGTGTTGTAGTCCCACACTTGCTGTGTTGCTGTGTGTGTGTGTGTGTGTGTGTGTGTGTGTGTGTGTGTGTGTGTGTGTCCCCATTTGTCTGAAGACTGAGTAATGCTTTTAGACTGCTCACACTCCATACATTTCTTATACCCATCTTTGCAAAGGCTGATGATGTCACCCATCTACAAATACACCTCTGGGAGTGCTGTGTCCCATTAATCTTGGTAGCGCTTTCTGTAACTGCATAATGCTGTTGTGTAATAAAGTAGTTAGATCGGTATTCTAGTCCCACACTTGCCATGTGTGTGTGTGTCCATTTGCCTGAGGACTGAGTAATGCTTTCAAACTGCTCACACTCCATACATTTCTTATACCCACCTTTGGCAAGGCTAATGATGTCACCCATCTACAAATACACCTCTGGGAGTGCTCTGTCCCAGTAATCTCTGTAGTGCTCTCTGTAACTGTGTAATGCTATAGTGTAATTAGGTTGGTGTTCTAATCCCACACTTGCCGTGTGTGTGTGTGTGTGTGTGTGTGTGTGTGTCCCCGTTTGTTGGAGGACTGATTAATGCTTTTAGACTGCTCACACTCCATACATTTCTTATACCCACCTTTGGCAAGGCTGATAATGTCACCCATCTACAACTACACCTCTAGTAAAGTGGTTAGGTCAGTGTTCTAATCCCAGACATGCCAAGTGTGTGTTAGTGTGTGTGTGTGTGTGTGTGTGTGTGTGTGTGTGTGTGTGTGTGTGTGTGTGTGTGTGTGTGTGTGTGTCTGCCTGCGTGAGACAAGTACAGTGCTTTGTAGTATTCACTGCAGCATGTGCCCTAAATGCATATTGCTGCAGTGTGATACGGTAGGGGATTGTATGCAGGACATGGCAAGTGTGTGTTTCGGTCAGAGCCTGTGTAGAGATGGCCATGATTGTCTTACCATTGGACATGTTTGGGAGTGGGTTTTGTAGTTTTCCTATATGGTATCCATCTTATGACACATTGGCCACCTCACAAGGAGTACAGTTGTCAGTCAGCCATGGGACTGTGTTGGCAAGCCATACCCATACATCTGGCAAAAGGCCTGGTGAACTAAGTATGCAGCCCTACTAGTACCCGGTATATGTCCCGCACCCATGTGCCATGCACAAACAAACTTGCCTAGGATATCCCGGTATGTTGCTAGTACCATTCACATTGAGGACAGATAGTAGGCATGGTGTGAATGCAGTGGCCTGCAGAGGACATGGCACCCTGTACAGTGGTACAATAGGCACATATATGCGGACATTGTGCCTTCACTATGTTCCACACTGAATGCCTGCAACATATGTGGTGCCATCAAATGTGATCCACAAAGGCCAGACAATGCTGTACACATGTGCCCTGTATGGACCCATGCCACTGACACCACGGTATACCTGTATCATACTTTCCATGCAGGTGCAGGGCCGACCTGCTCACTATAAGCAGGTTTCGTCACACCAGGACAGTACTGGCATATCGGGGTATAACAGGCTGTGTACACAACATGCGTCTGCCAAACCAGGTACACCTGTACATGTCACTGTACAGTATTGTGGGACATGCACATCCCAGGCAATGTCCATGTGAAGGACTATCAAACACAGGCATGGCATGCATTGCAAAGCTATGGCCCTACACATTGGTAACCAGGATGTCAGGCCAGATAATGCAGTACTCATCTGTGTGGGACATTGCAGACACTACACCCCTGCACTGCACACCATTGTCGGGTGACACGATCACAAGGATTATCCCTCACCCAGCCTTGTACAGCCATCTTGCACAGCCAAACACTACACGCCCATGGAGCAATGCATACCTGCATGCCAGTACTGGCACCCTGTGTCTGCATGTGGGTTGTGATGCTCCCAACCACAGTCACTCCCAGTATAAACCTCGTTAGCATACCAACAGTTGTCAAGCACTTTCACATGCCCTAGCCCATAGAACCTCCAGATATCCCCTGTGGTGCATGTGGTCCTGTGTATTACTGCAGTGTGGCAAACTAAGTAGTTACATTGTGTATTTGTGGCCCTGGCAATGGTGTCAATGCGTGTCCATTAGAGAGTATGGTTGTGGTGACAATGGCATCCGTTCACGTGTACAGATATGTGTGCCACACCTAATGTATGCCTACTATATCTGTTGCAGATGTCACTCACCTACACACATATGTTCTTACAGCACAGCAACATGTCACCTTTGTGGCACATGTAGTAACATCATGCACATGTAATAGTAATGAGTAGTAAGGGGTTTGACCCCTGCACTGTTTGGCGTGTGGCAGATGATGCTTATGGTTAAGTCTCCAAGCCCTTCCCTGGTGTACATTGTCTGTCCCACCCACACACTCTCTGGTGGATGTGAAGGTGTACACCTGCACAGCAGCAGCATGTGTATTGTAAGTGATGGAAATGGTCAGGTGATGGTGTCTGCACCTATTGCAGTCCTTCTCTAGCTGATTGCATGTGGTACATCTGTGATGGTGTTCCCATAGCCATCCGCATGATAAACACAATGCACTATCTAGGAACACATGTTGTTATCTGGCCATGACAGTCGCTGTGAGTGGTACCTGGATGTGGTGTTCTGACACGGCATCACAGATGATATCTGGATATACCTCAATCATTTTCCACAGTGGGAAATAGTCTAAAGACAGGAGGGTGATGTGCCACACATGACTACAGCATGTAAGTGTAGATATGCTGTATTGAAACTACTGCCTGTTTAACATGTGTGTGGTAATGGCTATTCTGCATGTCATAATACAGACATAACAGTACTCTGTTCATGAGGGACCCCCATCTGTAGGGCCATCTGTGAACTGGTCAGTGTGTGCAACCATTTGTTTCCTGTGTTACACACTGAACACACACCTGTGCACAGCAGATGCATGATGTGAAGACTGCAGACAGTATATGATGATAGGGATGTGTTACTGCCATTGCATCCCTGACTGGATATGTGTCACATGAGACAGTGGTATGACAGACACTGTGTGGGATTCCCAATGACAAGCCAATGATGGGCAACTGTTCATAGCTGCAGTCACACATCTACTACACATTGTACAGTTGGCATGCAGTGTATATATGCATCTGTTGTGCTCCCTCTGCAAATGTATACCATCTGTTGTGTTGGGTTGCTGGTGATATCTATGCAGACTGCCATAGGTAATTCTGTATGCTGTTGTCTATCACTAAGCCATATGTGGGTTTAAAACGCAACACCATAGGCTGAATGGGTTGGGAGGTCCCGGTAGAACCTCCTGTCCCACTTCAGCTGACTATGGCACTGGGCACTAGCACATCTGGGACCCAGCCATAGACATCATCCTCTGTTGGCTCTGCACCACCTTCTGGTGGTACCACCACTGAGGATGGAGCATGTCCCCCCTGGGAGCATGACCAGACAGGTACATATCTGCTGTCTTGCGGTCTTGGACATGTTGTGTTGGTGGCTCCCTAAGGGGTTACGAAGCCAGATACGCCAGTTCAAGGGTGGAGTGTCACATTTACATGGTGATGCTGCCCCTCCTGGACAGCCCCCAGCACTGCCTCCTTTGTAGCTGTGTAGGTGCAGTGGCAGTTGCTTGTGGCTGGGGACCTCCGTCCTACTGTTCCCATGGGCTTTTGAATGCCGAAGACCCATCCCCATCCAGGGTGTATCCCCCCATGTGTCATATACCAACCCTGTATGCTGTCTTTTCTGTGATCCTACCTATCCTCCATGGCCATAACTACACTCCTTCCCCAACATCTGACCCTCACCTACAGACACATAAGGCCATTCAACTCCTAGGACAACATCTGCCCTATTCATAGCTGTCCATTACACACACATGCCCACTGGATACATGAATCCCTTATAATATGCATCACAACATACTCCTGTTATCCTCACCCCTGTCCCTCGGGCGCACGATCCTGGTATGCACATCACTCCTACATGGTACACGTGATGAGGACGACCCCATTGTACACACAACACTACCAGTCTCTCTATGGTTACCCCATTTACCTTTATCATGATGATGATGTTGCACACAGCACCTTGCAAGAGTACTGTTCACACATAGCGATTGGACAGGTACTGTTGTGTTAATGTACATTACATGCACAGAGTGATGTATACAGCCAATGTACAACTATTTGCATGTATGACTGACACATGTCTGTCTGAGGGATTCTTGTGATCACATAGAGCAACACCACTACATAATACAGGCATCGCTGGTGTTTCTTGTTTCATTCATTTGCAATGCTTTGTTACCATATGATATGTTCCTGATACATCTCTATATATGTATGTACCTATATGCTGGACATAAACACTCACATATACATCTATATGATGGGATACATTCCTATACTGTTGAATGACTGCACTGTATGATATGTTTGTGATACTGTCCATTGTCTGTATATCTGCCATGGCGTATTGGTAATACACATTAGCTGTGTGTGTAGGGTCCTGTTCTGACCCTTGCAAAGGATGTTTATTTGGTTGCAGGGCAGAACAAGCCTATTGGATACAGAGGGAGTAAGGCACATTAAAGCAGTTGGGAGCGGGTGTGCGTGGGTTTGCATGGTGTTAATCACTGCTGACCTCTGGTTACAGCCTCTTACACTCGGTTAGCCTCTACATTGCTTTACCAGTGCAATACTCGCATACTGGTAGCCAAACACGCTTACACCCGCTTGCTCCCGCACTTGCAAATGCACCAACATTGGTGCTTGCATCTGTCACTTACACATCTGGGTGGGAGCGAGGACCACAATATTACCTTATGATGTCTATTACATCAGACTACATGACTACAGTATCAGGATTGGCTGCCCATTAGGCGACGGCATTGCATTCGACTGTACAGAATCAGCGGCCTGTCCAGTGAATCAATCATATTTTTGTGTACCTCATACAATCTGCTCCCACCTTGTGATGCCTATCACATCGGATTACATGGCTACAGTCATAGCCGGCCTTAGGCATAGGCCAACTAAGCAGTCGCCTAGGGCGCCACTTTAGTGGGGGCACTTTACCAGTATTTATTTGGTGTAGGTAGACCAGGATGGGGCACTGGGTGGTGTGGTGGGCGGTGCCGTTGTGCCCTTTGCCTAGGGCACCAGTTGACCTAAGGCTGCTCCTGACTACAGTATCGGGAATGGCTGCCCATTAGGTGATGGCATGGCATTCAAATGTATGGAATCAGTGGCCTGTCCAGTGAATTAATCATATTAATAGTGTGTTCCTCATACAATCTGCTCCCACCTTGTGATGCCTATTACATTGGACTACATGACTACAGTATCGGGAATCGCTGCCCATTAGGCGACAGCATGGCATTCAGCTGTACAGAATCAGCGGCCTGTACAGTGAATTAATCATATTTGTGTGTTCCGCATAAAATCTGCTCCTATCTGGCTGATACATGGGAACATAGACTCTTCAATACAAACAAGTAGTTGGGTTGTGGGAGCCACATCTGTCGACAGAGTCATGCTACAGCATACCTATTATAGGTTTGCCACCTTTTCAATTGGCCAAGGTAGGACTTTAGGGTTACCACCTGTCCCACTTTGCGAGGGACACTGCGAAAATAATCAAGACATAGCAAATGTCCTGATTACAGGACATTATTATATTCTACGTTTCATTAATAGTTGCATAAAACAGTTATTTTATATATGAAACTTCTATATGTTATGTGAAGTAGCATAAGCAATTCAAATGTAACTAGATTAAGCTTTTATTTGTGCAAATAAGTATAATCCTGTACTATGCATGGCTGTAGGTATGTTTTGTCCTGGAACGTCTGACATTTCTACAGAACATGTCCCACTTTGGCCATTTGGAAAGGTGGCAACCCTATAGGACCTGTATGTAGAGACATCAAACTTTGCAGGGCAACACATACCCACAGCCAGTAGAAAGGGGAGTACTTCACTGTTTTTTATTTTTATTTATTTTATTTTATTTTACATTTGTTAACCGGGCTAGTCTGGCTGGATACATGTCCATTTTCAGCAGAGGCCCGAGGAGAAAAGCTCCACTATCAGAAACTAAAATACACTACAGTTTATAAAGTCACTAGTAGTACTAACTATACAAATAAAACTAAACTAATATAGTATAATACGGCTACATACAAGTACAAATACGTTTTTGATGTAAAAACCTGAGTAGATGACAATTAAAATTCAGTCGGGGACTGAGGAGAAAAGTTTCAGTGTCAACATAACAATTTAAAGTAGAAAAATATCCATAGTAGTTAGTCATGAACAACAAGTAGGTATTAGTTGTAAGTATAAAAGTGGTTAAATATATAGTGTTAACATGCAGGTTAGTAGTGTAAAAGATTTTAAGAGGCTAAAGAAAGTCTAAAGGCAAAAATGACGTAAAGAGAAAGGAAAAAAAAGTACGGCTACTGTTAGGTACAGGAATTCTGGACTTAGTGAGGTTAGGAACTAGCAGTAGGAAAAGGAGAGGGGGAAATAAGAGTTAGAGAGGAAATGTTAGAAGTAAAACAGGATTATAGGAGGTCAGCTAAAAGAAGCAGGAGACAGACAATCAAAGAGGTCAGAGGGGAGTCAAACGGAACTGAGAACAGAAGAATAGAGATAAATAAAAGGACTGTGGAAGTCAGTTTAAGTTAGAACAGAAGAGCAAAAGTGCACATGTGCAGACTGAAGAGAGTAGTAAGTTTGCTGGGGTCAGTCAGGATTGGAGCAAGGGCATAGCCAGTGAGTTATTAGGTGCGTTTTCATCTGTTTTTTGAAAAGCTGACATGAGTCTAGGGAGGTCAGTTCTGTGGGGAGTTTATTCCAGTAAGAACCAACAATGTTTGCCTAAATAAAAGGTTACTCTTGTAGCATTATAGTTGCTTATACTGTTACTTATAACATTTAGGTGTTTCAGGTGCAAAATAATTGTTTTATGCAACTACTACAGACACTATAGGTAATCTTTGCCCTAAATCACAGGACATTTGCCATAATTACAGTTATTTTGCAGGACACAACTGTCCAAAGGGGAGTGTCCCTCACAAAGGTGGACAGGTGGTAACCCCAACCTTATTATTCTATCAACTTTCTAAGGTAGTCGGTGGAACATGCGCTTTCTCTCACTATCAGACCTTTCATACGAATGGGGAAGAATGAACACTGAATCAGGGACAATGCATAACGACCTCAGGGATACATTTAGAAGGTTGGTGCTATTAACATGACACATTGATGGACCCAGAGCACATATGTATTCATACACATTGTCTGAGGTACATGCTGTTTAGGACTCTTACATGTTGTCATTATTCATTACGTGTATTCCGCCACCTTTCCTCCTAATATCACTAGTTCTAGGAGGGTTTAGTTGGGACTGAGTTAGATTCTGATTCGTAATCACGGACATCCCTGGTAATCGGGGACAGTTCAATGATATGGTCCCTATATGTTCCCTCAATGGTTTATGGACCGTCCAGTAGATATGCTCTTAAGGTTTGGGAGGTATGGGCGTCTGCTATACCCACATTGCAATATTACTTACATCCACTGGGCGGTCCTAATACGTGTCTGCCAGCCAACACCTGCACACCTAGGCCCATAATCGCATACCCATAGTTTCCCTACCTGCCACTACTCTACAGCACTCATCCTTACTGTGGGCGCAGGTGGGTGCAGGTGAGATATGAACACACCCCTACACACTGCCCACTCTCTCCGTGTTGGGACACATGTCGTACGTTGTGTCAACCCATGTGTTATCAGGCTTGCACAACCTATTGTTCTGTGTACAGCTACATCCTGGTCGCAGTAGTCTTGATTCTCATTGCCTGGAAAAACAGAATTTTTGGTGTCCCACAAGGGACATCGCTGTCCATGTTTAAAGTGTAGACCTTGTAGATCTCTCCCACTGGTAGTTTCCTGCTGGTGGTCTGGGAAGCAGTGTTGTATTTACCTTTATTGCATGTCTGTATGTCTCACTGGCCTAACTGGGGGGGTGGGAGGTAGACGTTTGTTGACTGGACCTCCCACCAACATATGCCCGGTCTGAACATATGTCACCCGTAACTGCTGTAACATAACCTAGGTATGTACATGTTTATATTTACTGTAACATATATATATATATATCTATTTACATTAATATATACAGATATATCTGCATATGTATTCATATATGTATATTCATATCTTGCTCTATATATATATATATATATATATATATATATATGTGTGTGTGTGTATATATGTATATATATATATATATATTGTGTGTGTATATATGTATATATATATATATATATATATATATATATATATATATATATATATATGTACATCTGTGTGTCAATACATTCCCCGCTCATATGCACTTACACATGCGTAATGGTGTTTATATATGCTTCACCAGCATACTAGTGCCTTATTCATTATAACACCGACAATTCACTTCTGTTATATTGTAATCAGTATGTAGCACGTTATACAGCGGACAGATGTCGCTATATGTTCATGTACGGATAATTGGGATGTGATAGTGTGATTCGACCCATCTGTCTTCTGCACAGCCTATTATTCCTTCTACTGTCAATGTTTGTATGGGCACATTCCTATTATTTATGTCAACAAATGGACTGCATGTGTTACAGAATTTGTACTTCACCATATTGTTGTCTGCATGTGAGTATGCATATACACCTATTACGACCTAGCTGACCTCAATGGAGCGGTCCATTAGAAACTGCCCATCCAACCCTGGCATGCCTGGATCCATAATTGCATACCCATAGTTCCTCTACCCCACCCGTGTTGAATTTACACGCGTAACATCAATTATCTACTTATCACAGCCATGACACACCTTTATACATTGCCCTCTCCAAAGCTTTTGGGTCCCTACACACATTTTGTCCCACCTCGAGTATTCACAGGGTCTCCCGCCATGTATATTTGCACATACATGCGTTTCCTGGGATTATGGAATCCGGCCATTTGCGCTTTCCAATTTCTGGAGGTCCCAGCATGGGACTACATTCAGTTTGTGTGTGAAGTAGACTTAGCAATTCAACGATGTTACTCCCACTGGTAAAACCCTGCCTGTGGTGTGAGTAGCAGTGCTCTGCTCACTCCTGGGCAGCTTTTTATGACATACGCTGAAAGCACTATATAATATCAACATTGCTCTTGATTCCCTTCACATCCCTTGTGTATGTTTTATTGTTACAATGTCCATTGTTTATATATATATATATATATTTTTTTTTTTTCATGTATGTAGATATATATCTATACACATATATATGTGTGTGTGTGTGTGTGTGTGTGTGTGTGTGTGTGTGTGTGTATATATATATATATATATATATATATATATATATATATATATATATGTGTGTGTGTATATATATTACATCTGGTCATACAAACATACATTTCCTATGCTGGGAGCTGCTTACACCCGCGCAGGTGCACTTGCCTATGCTTACTGTGCATTACATATGTTTACTGACACTTATTTGTGCTTACTTGTGCCTTATTCATTATGACAGTACCACTTTGATTGAAATGATCTGGTTAATAGTCCCATGTGATACACACCTTCACCTTTACATGTTTAAATGTCAGCTTTACAGCAGAGCAACATTCATTCCACAAGGAAAATGATATGTGCTATTGTCTAACTTGAACCATGAATGCCTTTTTGTTAGGCGGATACTCTAACCACTACACTATTGCTGTTCTGCTTCATTTATATGTATACCCATGGTTCATAGTTACACGAACACATGCCTCATCACTTCACTTACATAGCAGGCATCCATTTTCCTGTTGGGAAAACCGTACTACTACACATGCGCCATTCCCTATTCCCTACTGCTCTGGACCCATGCTGCATGTTGACTCACTCCGAGGATATTCAGACCTCCAAAGCTTATAGTCCTGGCACAGATGTGTGTTTGATTGTCAGGGTGTTCATATGGTCATCCAGGTTTAGGCTTGTCCGACGGGGGACCGGGACTGCCCTGTACCTAGGTGAAAGTCAGACCTAGCACAGGGAGATCATTTGTTCCACTTTTAGCGTCCTACCTGTGTTGGGGATGCAGAGGTGTGCTCACCTATGACCATCCTGATATATGACAGCACTAAATATTATGGGGATTTCCGCTACTGTTTCCTTTCACATTCGTTATGACTGCTAAATTGTGACCATGTTCATTCTTCATATCTACACACATATATATATATATATATATATATATATATATATATATATATATGTGTGTGTGTGTGTGTATGTATACATATATATATATATATATATATATATATATATATATATATATATCGGTCTGTACATACACATGCAAATACACCTACATGCTTATTTACATTTCCCATACCATTGAATCACCACCACTTACTGTCGCGCATACACGCTTGCATACCCGCTTACGTCTAGGGTTGCCACCTTTTCAAATGGTCAAAGTGGGGCATTTTCGGAACACACATCAGATTTTACAGGCCGACACATACCCACGGTCAGTACAAAGGTTAGAACTTTACTTATTTGCCTAAATGAAAGCTTATTCTTGTAGCAGTTTAGTTGCTTATTCTGTTTCTTGTAACATTTAAGTATTTTACATACATAAATAACTGTTTTATGCAACTGTTACATGAAATATGGGACATAAGTATTTCCTACAATCACAGGACATTTGCCATTGTATTATATTTGGTCAGGACACAACTGCCCAAAAAGGGACTGTACCTCACAACGTGGGACAGGTGGTAACCCTACTTACATCTGCTGTAAAGCACCTTAATCACCCTATATCCGACTGCCACTATGCAAATGTGTAAGGTATATATTCCCGGTGATACACGTGGGGAGACGTGCATCACAGTCAGGTGTTTAATCCTGGGTCGTAGGTTCTGCAGGACCGGCTGGAGGCTGAGCAGTCTTGTGGACAACTACTGCTCATACAACTTGTGTCCAGATGTATACAGGACTGGACATCGTGCTGTGACACCAAGTCTAATGTTTAGAACAGATACTTATCCCATGAGGGATATCCAGAAATTGTGGGGACTGATGACCTTCTTTGGCTTTACAGAGATAAGGTAAGGTTATACATGCAAGGGATACATAGCTTGCAATCCTGAGACTGCCTAGGGTAAGACTGCCTACTAGATATAGGTAGGGGTCACTATGTGCAGATATGGCTGCGCCAATCTAGCAGCCCGAGTATGGGTGGTTTTGGTGGACATTCAGGAAAGGGGGGGGTGTGCTGTGAAGGGGATGATGGGTATTCAATTATGTATCCAGGTGTGTTGGGGTTGGATGGCTCAGTTCAGGCCAGACCATTATGTGGGTATGTGCCAGTAACGTTTCTGTACATGTGTATTGCACTTTTTAATGTTCATATGTTTATGGGATTGTATTGTGGATGTGAATATTTGTTCTTTGGTTATTTTCCTGATTCACCCACTGCTTCCTCGTAGACCTCCAGTTCACCTATTGTGCATCCAACCCAGTCTCCCCTTGGTGAATTATTACATTACCCGTCACCCCCCACCCCCATATTCCACAGACACCATCCATCCCTTCTTTAGTTGATGGCCCATGGCACAGTCAACAGAACACATTGCGTACACTACATATCTCTGGTACCAATATGGTTGTGAGGACTACCCTAGCATTTCTGATCATCCACATGCTGTACTTCACGCAGATAGGTACACGCAAATACATATCTTTCATGATATGGTAGGTAGACCCCGGGTAATACCCGTTCATCTATGGGCTGCCCTGACAAGGATGACTTGGACCGTGAATGGCCAGATATTGGGCGAATGCTCTGACCATTGGTAGGGTTGCCACCCTTTCATATGACCAGGATGGGACATTTTTGGAACACACATCAGAGTTTACAGGCCAACACATACCCACAGACAATACAAAGGATAGTAATTTAGTTTTATGCCTAAATATAAGCTTTTATTGTTGTAGCGGTGTAGCTGCTTATTCTGTTTCATTTACTTGCTTATTCTGTTTCTTGTAACATTTAGGTTTTTTATATACGGAAATAAGTATTGTATGGGACTATTACATAAAATATGGGACATAATTATGTCCTACAATAGCAGGACATTTGGCATTTATAATGGTTTTGGTATGGACACACCTGTCTAGAGGGGGACTGTCCCTCACAATGTAGGACAGGTGGTAACCCTAACCATTGGGCTAGGCTTAGCAATTGGCAGCGCGCTAACACAATGCGTTTCACTTCCACTTGGTATAACTATCAACACTTCAATGGAATACGGGCATGGGTTTTTAAATATCATTTGTTTGAGGGACGGGGACTCAATATTCAGCTACGTGCCTTTGTGTTTACTTTTTATTTTGGTGTTCGCAAAACTGCCTTGTATGCTTTGCATACATTTCAGTATCCACGGACACTAACAGGAGTGATTACTATTAGATGCAGGCTGCACTAGTCAGCATTTTAGGTTGCACATATGCAGCTGACATGTTCACGTCTCAGTGCAGCGCTTGGACATGCCCCCTGCACTTGTACATGTTTCCCATGCACGTGGCCATTACGGCAGTGCGCCTTCAATAATATGCATGTGGTGCTGCTGCGCCATCTCTATGCTGCACGGTTGGTGCAAGGCTAACGCTGTCCTTGCGCCGAGCTTCATGAATCCCGGGAAGTGTTTTAAACTGTTATGTGTAGCTTTACATTAATTACAAGTTACAGTAGCATTCAGAGCAGTACATTCAATATTTTTTTATGTATTTTCAGAACTATAAACAAGCATCTAAAGAACAGAGTCTTTATACATTACTATGACCATTGTTTCTTCCACTTTTGGAAATCGCACATTGTAGGTGATCACCAAACTCCATCTGTCTATTTTGTGGGAGGGTATGCAAAGGGCAGTTAGCAGATCACAACAAAACAATCATTGCAATGTCTTGGTGGAGGCTAGGGATGGTGTGTGTGTGTGTGTGTGTGTGTGTGTGTGTGTGTGTGTGTGTGTGTGTGTATATATACATATATATATATATATATATACACACACACACACACACATATATATATATATATATATATATATATATATATGTATATATATATATATGCCTGACAGCAACAAGTTAAAATACATCACTAAAAACTGTTGTTCTTTCACTTTCCTTACAATTAAATAGTTTCATGGGTGCATAGTTATGTAGTAGGCAATCAGTCTGCAAATCATTACCAACCTAGCCAATATCCTGAATTCAAACATTCCTTCCAGTCTATAAAATGTGCATAAGAGACTGTTATATTTTTGTGGGTAGAGAGGCAGACTATGAGTGAAAGCACAAAGCAGTTACATGATCACATCTGCTATATGTGATATATGCACCTATGAGCAACAAGCTGAAACGCATTACTGATGCCAGTGTGTCTTGTACTTTCCTAGCAATTGTTCATCAGAAATGTGCAAAAAAAAAAAAAAAAAGACAGAAAGTGGATATCCTTTTTTGGGTGTGGAGGTTATATATGCAAGTAGAGGACAATTGCAAGATTCTTGTGAAACAATCACTGATATGGATTGTTTGGGGGAAGAAGTGTATATGTGTCTAAGAACAAGATGTAATGCAATACTGTGATCATTTGTTCTTTAATTTTCTTTATAAACATTAGAGGTACAACATAGGTGACTATCTTTTGGTGGGAGAGGTAAGAAGACGTGTGTGAAAGAAAAGGGCAGTTATATGATCAATGACAAATGATCACTTATATGTATTTTAAGGGCAGTGCATGTGTCTGACAGCAAAAAGCTGAAAGGCTGTACTGTAATTACATGTTTCATGTCCTTTTCATTGAATCATCAGAAATGTGTACAATGGACCTAATGTTCTGGGGATAGGATCTGTGTGAAAACAAAAGGCAGATATATCACTGGAATGATTATTGATATTGCTTTTGGGGGATGTATGTATGTATGTATCTGAGAGTAGTAAGCTGAAGCAGATCACTGTGATTTTTATGTTCATGTGACATATTCACAATCAAAATGGTATATCCTCTCAGAAGAGACACATTCCACTATGGCAGTATGGTGCTAAAGGAGATAAAAACTAGTGTTTTTTCGTGTTTTAGAAACATAGAGAAGATACAACCCATGTTTGGCTTTAAACATGACTTTATTAGAATCCCACAGCCTCATTAATATAATTATATTTAGATTTGCTTCACAACAAATGCATACATTTTTACTTTTTCTTGCAAGACAATGTATGACACCATAAACATATCATAAGAAAAACAATATGTCTTAATAGGCATCATGACTTTGCACACATAAATGTATTATGCAGCTGTTATATTACCACAGCACCTAAAACAGAAACTCACTATGGTTCACTACTGAATACATAAATTAGTGGTTCAAAAATCTTTACTAGAAAATGTCAGACTGCTCAAGAGATATAATCTAGTCTACACCACTAGATTTACTTGGCCATTAGAATTTGTCGGGCTGACAATTTTCACTATATTTAGATTTCATTACTTGGGTATTATACAGCTTCTGCACAGGGGTTGCAGAATGCATCCCATAACTTGAACATGTCTTCATTGCAGTATCATAATAATTAGAAGTAAAAATTCAAATGTTCCACCATGTAAGGCAACATATCAGTTGCAAATATAGAGTGAGGCCTGACTTCCATGGATTGACAAAGGCAGGGTGTTGCCATGTAAATTAGGATTGTGATGCAGGGAATTTTTTAGGAGGTAAAATGACACTAATGAGGACATTTTATATCCAATTATCATATCTGGATACACAGAATTTTTTGCTATGCACTTTCAGAAAGTAATTAAAGCTTGGCTTCTTATATGGAAATAGCAAATGTTGAGTTTCAGTAGGTTGTTATAACCTCACCCTAACATTATATTGCAATAACAGTCTCCTTAATGTCTACCTTTTTCTTTGCAATTTTAGAAGTAATGATATTATGTCAAGTAGAAAAAAGACTTGTCAGGTTTCTAGGTTTAATAAGAACAGAGAACAGGCTCCACATTTCAGAACAATAACTGCTACTTCCGTGACTTCAAATTACTGGAAAACGAGATGAAAAGTTTTACAGAAGGACAATGCTTGCACCATAGTTAAATTATCTCTTATCAGTTTGATGCCTGCAACATTTTTTTTTGCAACGGAGGCAGTACATTTTAAGAGAAGTGTCTGCTAAAAGATCTTCTGTATACTGATTACTAACGTGTCCCATAGAAAAATGAAATAGTAATAAAATAAAGATTAGTAGAGCTTGTGGAGGGTTAGTTGTGTGAGCTATATGTAGGCTTCATTTCATAGTTCTGGTTCAAACCCTTTCATCTTAATATAGCAAACTATGATTTTAAACAAATCAGTTAACCATACCATGTGTATACCAACTGCTTCTGAAAAGAGTTTGTTTTAAGACGTGGCCGCCCTTCACTGGTGTGTAAAGTATAAAAGGAAATTTTTATTCTTGTGTGTTGATGACCAGCTTGCTGTGCCCACTGGATTGGTTTGCAAATGCTGCTTTTTAATGCTTGTACAACTCGTGGTAGAATACATCCAGATTTATGTTAAAATGATTTAAAAGATATACACTATTGTGAATAGCCAGTAAAAGTGTGCTTGTGGTTAGGAAACTACCCAGAAATCCTACAGCTAAAACACCTACACCAGGATTTGGACATACACTGTTAACTAACCCCAGTTGCTGATGTTAATATGAAAAAGTCAAGTAATTACATTTGTAAATCACTGTGTCTACATTAGCATGGTTTATCTGGTGAACTAGTAACATGGAAAATACAGGAGATAATTAGCCTTGTAAAAGTAGGCACAGCCTCTCATATTACACGTGACTGGAAAAAGTTCTGCAATAAAGCTTTCATATTTGGCTGTAAGGAATATGAGCCCCACTGATATAGACACAGCCTCTCATTCTATGTGTGTTACAGAACAGACTAATAAAGTTTGATGATAGCCTTGTAAAAGCATGCATTTCAATGATCAAACTAGAAACCACTCTGTTAGATGGACCTGATGAAGCTCAGGTGAAAGTGTTTTCTTAAATATAGTTCTATAGTTGTAGTTCATAGTGTGTTGTCATGCTTTGTTTGTTAGTAGTTTAAATAAAAATAAAAATAAAAATAAACCCTTTTATCTAAGAATGAGGTTCCACAGGCTGCTGAGCTGGTAAACCCTCACAGGTCTTTCAGGAATATTCAAATAAGGGACTAACCTCTAAGCTTTGTAATTGGCTCCTTGTTTTTCCATCACCCAGATTTTCCTCCAGTCAGCTCCCATATAACCTCCCACCATTATCTGTAACTGCCTTTAAATAACTGACCTGTTGAATGTAATGTATTAGAACAAGAACACTTGTCCATCTACCTGCTTAACTGAACAAACTACTGGAAACTTCAACAAGGTGTCTTTATTCCTCTCACAAGGAGGGTATCATAGAGAGAGAGAGAGTCTCCTAGATCTGCTAGCTGAAATGATTTTATCTGCATTAATCCTTTATAATCTGTTTCTTGTTAGTCCTGTCACCCTCTGGGTCACAGGTGGGATATGAGACTTCACTCAAACCCTCTGGTTTACCTCTGTTTTTTGTTGTGAATAATTAGGATATGCTTAGTATTATGTAAATGTTATGTAACTGGTCATCTAGCAATAGATAACCTATTAATAAGGAAACATGATTATATTTCTAGATGTATCCAGTAAGGTGAATAATTATTAAGGAAATAACAAATCAGTTGAATTAAGGCTTTAAAGTGAAAGATATCAATAAATAATTTTAGCTATCGGGCTACACCACTTCTACTTTGGGAAGGGATTACAATAGCCAACAACACAAAATAAAAATAATTAGCTTTATTTATTTACTTATTTATTTGTTTATTTATTTATTTAACATTTACAGGAGTGGTCCAACTGGGTCTACAGACCCTGTTTTCAGTGGAGGCCTAGGGAGAAAAACTCCACATACAGTACAATACAAATACAGTGTAGTCCACAAACAATACAAGCGACATGAAGAATAATATACAAAAATAAAGTGATTGAACATAAACCAATATACAGTGTAGTCCACAAACAATACAAGTACAAAAATAAAGTGACTGAACATAAACCAGGTTACAAGATATACTACACATCTGGACAGTTCTACAGAGTTATATCATTACAGACAATTTTAGTCATTCTAACAACATATACATAGCTTATGAGTAGATAAAGTATATAAAAATAGTATGTAGGTAGCACAATGTATGACATCTGCTGTTATAGTATATGAAAAAAATGTTGGTTTAAGTTAGCAAAATAATAGCTGAAGAGTTAGTGATGCAGAAACATGTGAGAGAGTTAAGAAGAATAAAGGCATTACACTAAGTAGCTTAAGGATATGGTATAGAAACAGAGAAGGAGTTAGGAAAGACATAGGATCTTGCAGACTGTGAAGGAGTGAGATGTGATAGAAAAAGAAAAGGATGAAGCTAGTGTAGAAGAAGAGAAAGAGATGAGCATTAGGCTGGATTTTACAGGAGCAGACATATGTACTTTTCAGATGATTTTTTTAAAGATGCTTTAAAGCAGGTTAGGCCAAGCCTAGACCTGGTAGCTAGAGCTAGTGAATTCCATAGTTTAGACACAGAATATCAGTACAGAGAGGGACATTTTTTGTGGGTTCTGAGATAGCTAAGAGATTTTTGTCTTCTGATTGTAGGGATCTATTTGGTGTGTAAGGTGTGACTAGGTTGGCTAGTGTAGGGCAGGCAGTAGGCTTGAAAATAAGGTTGTGCAAAGTGGAAAGCTGAATGAAAGCAAGTTGGTTGGGGAGTTCTAGCCAGTTTAGTTCTAGCAAGAGTTTACAATGGTGTGTGTGATATTTAGAGTTTGTGCCAAACATTTTAACTTTCTTGTAGCACTGTTCCAGCTTGCTTAGGGTAGACGTTTGTCAGTTAGGTAGGATAAGGGTACCATAAAGAAGGCAGGGAGGTAAAAAGGTTTTTGCTAGGGTAGCTTTGGTTGCTATAGTTAAGAAATGTTTGTTTCTATATAAAAGTCCCAGTTTTTTATGAGTTTTCTTTATATTTTGCTGTATATGAGGGCCAAAGAAAAGTTTATTGTCAATGATTACTCCTAGAAGTTTGTTCTCCTGCACTATTTCTATGATAGTGTTGTCAGATGCAAAGATGTTGAAATGACTGGTAACCGGGGAGGTGTTTGGGGGTGAAAGAGTAGTGTCTTCGTCTTCCTTGAATTAAGAAAGAGTTGGGCATTTCTTAGCCAGGATTTGACTGCAGTAAAGGACTGCTGAGGTTTTGAAAGCAGTTCTGGTAGTGATTGAGCAGTACAAATTATGGTGGCATCATCAGTGTAGTGAATGAGAGTTCCAGTGTGGGAGGAAGTGTAAAGGTTGTTACTGAAAATTTGGAAGAGTAAGGGTCCGAGGATGGAGCCTTGAGGGACTCGAGTAGGATTGTGTAGAAAGGCTGAGAGTTCATTGGACCATTTCACTGCTTGTTTGCAATCCTCTAGGTAGCTCTGAAACCATTTTATTGTGTTATGTGAGAAGCCTAAGTTAGACAGTGTGTTCATTAGTAGGGGGTGAGAGATCATCCCTTTACTTTCAAAGCTACTGCTAGGTATGTCTTACGTTATTCTATACCACTTATTATTAGTATCACTCAACATGGACATTAAGGACCTTAATTAAAGATTTTATTGGTGAGGGTTATTTTACATACTGACAGACAGTACTGAACAACTGTGGAAAAGGCTCAAAGAGTTCAAGCTTCCTGTTCTAGTGCTGTATCACAGGAAACATACAAATCATTCTGGAAGATCTTCTATTCCATTTCTCAACAGTAAAAGCTTGGAGAAGAGAAGGAAAACGGTAATAAACATTTTTTTACAACAGCGACAGTTAAAATTTAAAAAGAGCTCACAGTTGAAATGCACATATGTCAAGGATGCACAATTTTTGCGGGCAACTTTTTCATATCACAAAATGAATGTCACAAGTCTGATCATACCTGCTTCTTTGGAAGAGAAAGCTACATAAATAGTACACAAGTCTCATCAATGCATTGTTAAAACTAAAGTACTTGTAAGGGAAAAGCTTTGATTCTGTAATACGGACAGAGTATGGAGAATAATTGTTTAGTGTGCCAGGGAAACACAATGAAAAAAAAGATTACCAGTTCAAATGTTAGAACTGCCAAACGGTATTTGGATAGATGCTAGATCTGATTTTAATGGACCAGTCAATAACAAAGACCTTCTTCTAATTATGAATGACAAATACTGTAGGTATCCCCCAGTATTACTAATAACTACCACCTCAGTCATAATACCAAAAAATCAATAAAAAACACTTTAATGTTTGGCATTCCCATGTACATCAGATCTAAGAATGGTTCACATTTTAATAGTACCTAAAGCAGTTGTATAGTGGTTTAGTCATTTATCACAGAAGGCCACCAATATGGACACAGACTAATGGTACTATAAGACAATCCATATCTAATATAACAAGAACATCAGAAATGCAAAAATTAAAGATGTTTCCTAGAAGTCATAAGTTTATGTCATGCTGGGAAGATATAGAAGCATGATCCAGCCTTTAAATGGTGTTTGCCCAACAGGTCTTATGCCCAGTAACAACTGTAATAACAAATTATCTGCAATGTTCTGAACTAGACACAACTGAGATGAACTAATGAGGCCACTAGAATTTCACCAGAAAGAGAAAATGAGCTTGTTTACAGCTGACAAAAGGCAGGCAAGAATGCAAAACCACAAAGTGGGACTGTTTGAATTGCTGAAACAGATGGGCAGAAATGAATACTCATCACTTTGCCATCAATGCACTTATCCTAAGGCAAGCTCCTCCCATAGAACAAGAGGGTCTCTTGATTACTATTACAAATTAAAGTCGTACTGTGCAAGACAATATTCTATTCTGAAACTTTTTTACGGTGATGGTACCTGCTTTAGCTTGACACGTGCTACAAAATACAGTATTGACTTTGAACAAGATCATATCATTGACCCCTTAGTATTGTCAAACAGACTGCAATCAGATATTCTAAGACAGCGATAGTGGTATTGACATATCCTGAAAACAGTTTAACTTTGTCTCCTTAACTCTAATCTTCTAAAAACTTAACAGCTACACATAACTGGATTGCTCAAGTACAGAGAACATCTAATCAGATTTGCTCAGTACTGTATACTTTTTGTTCAACGCAACAAATGAAAAATACCACGTTTAACTGTTTCTAATAGTATAATACAGGGTGCTTACATGGCCCAGCTTTTGTAAATCCCTCTGAACTCTCATACCCTCTCACTTTAATATTCTTACTCCAAGGTAACTGCATCTTAGAGAAAGAGCAATCAGTAAAATAGAACATAAAATGCCCCATTCTTTCTCCATGATTCTCCAAATTGTGGCCTGCTACAGATCATTCTCCATGACCCAGGACCACCACTCAGCCTTTCTGGAGACACTGGAAAACATGAAGGTCCTACCGAACACCCTGATCTTGGCAGATTTCAATTACCCTGCCATTAACTGGGAAAACTACTTCAGTATAAACTCCCAGGCTCAGCACTTCCTGGAATTTATCAACTCAAATGCCCTGGATCAGCTGGTAAACTCCCCTACCAGAGGCCACAACATATTGGACCTGGTCATCACCAACATGGGCGACAGGTGCTCCGTACTGGAGGTCAACCCGTCACTGGTTAGATCAGACCATAAACTAATCACCCTGGATGTCCACACCCCACCACCACCCCCAACCAAGGAAACCACAGTGAAAAACTTTTCTAAAGCAAACTTCACCTTACTTAAGTCAGAGGTGGTAAGTTTCACAGTCCCCACGCTAAAGGATAACACTGCCCAAGATGCAGAATCCTTTACAATTGCACTCTATGAGTACCTACAAGGATGCATGGATCATGCCATCCCTAGCAAAACCAAGACTCACTCCCCTAAGAGAAGGAAACCAGTCTGGTGGACCCCTGCCATAAACAGGTTATACAACAAAAGGAGGAAACTAGTTCAGAAAAAAAGCAAATCCCAAGAAGGAAAGACATCCCTGATCAGTATCAGTAAGAAACTAAGGTCCCTCATAAAATCACCCAAGGTTAACTTCGAAAGAAAAATAGCCAAGGACTCGAAAGATAACCACAAAGCCTTCTTTAGCTATGTCAAAAATCTAAGTGGTAACTCGCAGATATGCTCTGAGATAGTGCAAAATAGCACAAAATATACTGAACCTACTGATATTGCCAACATATTGGCAGATAGATTCTGTGCAAACTTCACCTCCCTCTCACCTTCAAAAGGGCCCACAACAATACCAGAAAAGTGTAGTGTCCTGGAAATCACAGAAGCACAGGTGAAAACAGCCCTTTCATAAGCCAAAAACATAGCATCAATGGGGCCAGATGGTGTCCCAGGCTGCGTCTTGCACGAATTACAGAACGAACTACCCCCACCTAAACACGCTGTTCATCCTCAGCCTTTCCACAGGCTACATGCCCATAGAATGGCTCACAGCAATGGTTATTCTGCTCCACAAAGGAGGAGCCACAACTGACCCTGGTAACTATCGCTCCATAAGCCTGACTATCCTGGTCTGCAAGGCTATGGAGCACATCATCATGGAACTCATTAACAAAGACATTGGGAACCTCCAAACACTTGATACGACCCAATTCGGCTTTTTTAAGGGCAGATCATGCCTACTAAACCTGGTTGACTTCTTCAAGACAGTTACCAGGGCCATAGATGAGGGAAAGGCATTCGACACCATTCCTCACTCGGGTATTATAGAAAAACTCACCAGCCTGAACATAAACCCCTACATCACAAGATGGGTTGCCAACTGGCTTACAGACAGAACTCACACGGTAAGAATAGCGGGCTCCAGGTCTGACTCTAAACCAGTCACAAGTGGTGTCCCGCAAGGCTCAGTTCTGGGACCCCTACTGTTCAGCATATATTTCTCAGAAGTACAGGCAAAAACAGGAGGACTATGGCTAACCAAGTTTGTCGATGACTGCAAACTGGGAGCCATAATTGACTCTCCGGCTGACACGGACATCCTCCAAAAAGGCCTTACTGAGACAGACACCTGGTGTCAAAGTCATGGCCTCAAGGTAAATGCCAAAAAATGCATAGTCATCCCGTTTGGGAAAAACAAAACACTCACAAATTACCACATAGGCGGCAGCCCCCTTAATACAGAAGAGGTAATAAGAGATCTGGGGACCCAGGTAGATAGTAATCTCTCCTTTGACAATCATATTGCCAAAGTAGTTAGGAAATCCTTCTATGTGGCCCATCTAATTACTAAGGGGTTCGCATCTAGAAATAAAGAGGTTATAGTGCCCCTCTACTCATCACTCATCAGACCCATCATAGAGTACAATGCACCATTTGGGATGTACCTCACAAGACACTTCCAACAGCTTCTAAGACCACAAAAGCACCTCACCAAGAGGATTACTGGCCTCAAACATATGTCCTATGCAGCCCGACTGAAAAAACTCCAGCTGTACTCAGTGGCATATCGCTTACTCAGAGGTGATCTCTGCCTGACTTACAAAGCCATGTCCAACTCAGAATTGATGGACATGCTCCACCGAAAGAAATCCAAGTCACTGCGAGCCACGCGCTCTAGTGAGCTAAACCTCGCCATAACAAAAAATACAACATGCTGGAGGGATAGATTCCTGTCACAGAGACTCCCCATGCTTTGGAACAAAATTCCTAACTACATTAGGCAGAGCCCCTCACTAACACTCTTCAAGAAAAGCCTTGACGAGTGGATGGGTAACAGAAAGTACACCCCTGGGATCACTTCATTGGCTCTGCTTGACAGAGGCTCAGTTAATTAATCAATGGGGCAGCGAAAGCCGACACACTCTGGCTAGGCTTATAAATGTCCTCGGGCAGATAGCCTAGTACCTACCTATGAACCTATGAACCTATGATACATACATGATTTCTATATGGAGTAACCAGATGAGTACAAGTACTGATAATTACAACCAGTAAACATAAGAAAATGTTAACTGAGCAATGCAGTGATAAGCAGGTAAAGGATACCCTCCAAAAATATATGTACTATAAAAAATATATAATGTATTTTCTTTTCCATGAAGTCTTACCACAGGCTGAATAACAAAGAAGCCAGAGCATAATGGTTTGGTACTTTTATGTAAGCTGATTCTGATGGCATGTAAGACAACATTTCTGTTGTTACAAATTTAAAGTGAAGTCTGAATTCCATGTATTGACAAATGCAGGTTGCTGCCCTGTAAATCAGGACTCTTTCAGTAGGTTGATATAATCTATAACAAATTACTTGTAATGTTCTGAACTAGACCCACAGGAGAAGAATTAATGTACAGCACCAGTGAAGCTCAGGTTTAAATGTATTCTACAATTTAATTATTTCATGTCCTTATAGCCTCAGCAATGTTATTATATCAACTAAGGGAGTGCAATGAAAAATAGAAGTGTACAGGTGAAGTTTTTGAGTTAAAGTATAACAAAGGAAAGCAGAAAAAAATGTTATGCTAAACTGATTAAAACTGATAGATTAACTTTCTTCTTTCGTGAACATGTGAATATGCTGCTGCCATGATAAGAAGCATCAGTAACGGCTCAGTAGAATTTAATAACTTCTGTGCCAAACTGAAACATTTATCAAAGGCAGGATTACAAAGTAGAGAACCAAACATGTGAGAGTCATCATACTCTTTACTGGACTACTAGTGGATTAACTGCTATTTGCCTGTAGGGTTGTAGTCTTATTCACTTAGATCTGAATTCTAGTTTTTTTTTGTTAGTTACATTATTGAGGCACAGGATTGAAAATATATTCTACAGTGTTTACATTCAGACTGGTAACCCTTAGTCAATTCACAATGGCTGTTAGATTATATTACAGTGTGTCATCACTGAAAGTACTGGCTGAGTGCTGTCTGGCCAGACTGCATTCACATTAGTCTTGAAGTCAGTGGTTGTCATTTGTAACAAATCAGTTTGTAAGACAGTGTGTCATCATTACAGATGCAAAGAAATTCTGGAACTGTCCTGGTAATTTATTTGTTACCATTTACATCTTTTTATAACCTTTTATTTAGTTATTTGAATACATTTTATTTGACCTTTTTATGAGTATAGCAAATTTGATTTAAAAGTCAACTGCCTATTTTTAGTTATTCTTACCATGGTATCTTGCCAATAGAAAGACTTCACTGCTTAACTATATTCCAGGTAATCTTGACAGAAAATAACAGTGAAATACATAATAAATGGTAAGACATGAAAACAATTGGAGACAGTCAGTGCCACCTACTTATTGTATAACTTAAACATAATTATTTAGAAAACAAGAATGAATTCAAAAATTTAATGTTATGTTCCATGTCTCACAAAGCTGTACTGACAGATCTTTCTCCACTTCATTCCAGATGGGGCAACTTTTGAATCGCATAATAATGAATATTGTATTTGTGTTACATCTTTAATTGTTAAATACAGCAGCCTATTCCATAGTCTGATAGCAGTATGAATATTTTAGCTATTTTAATAGCTGTGTTAAGCTTTAGTTTTCTAAATGAAGAAACTGTCACCATTTTCCAAAGCAAATATGGAGCCACTGATTACAGTATATTGGAATCTATAACTTTAAGCACTGGAGACTTCACAATCAGGAAATGCTAAAAGGCTCTCATAATATTGACTTTATGCAGGCTAGATATTGCAAATATTAAAATGAGTCAGATGCAAAAAGGTTTATTCATTTTGGGTCTTTGTACAGAGTGTTTATATTTTTTAAGTATAGCTGCATTATATTTTTTATTTTGCAAAACTCGTGTGCAGCCCTTTAAGTATTTTCTACTTTTATGGAAAGGTAGTTGAAATGCACCCACCAGGGATTCTCTTACAGTGAAGAACTTTATTGGAAAAATAGAAGCCATAGGGGCATGGCTTGGATGGCAAACCGAAAACAGCAGAGTTATTGTGCTTTGCAGTCTTTATTTTTTCCTAACAGGATTTTTTATTTAATTTCACCAACAAAGACCTGAAACTACTAAAATCAGATTCGGGAAGGCATAAGCTACAAGTTAGTTTAATTTTTAAGCTAAAATTTTCATATTTTCTTGTCAAACTTTCAAATAGTAGGGGCATTGAAACCATATTCACAAAGGAAGATGAGCAGCTCCAGATTTTCTCAGCAAGAAACTCCAATGAAGAAAGAAATACAGGCAATCCTTACTACAGTTCAAGACTTGGTGGGTAAAATAGACAAATTAAACTTAAAAGTGAACAATATAAAAGAAGATACCACCAAACAACTTTATTAAATCCTTAAACAATAGACTGCCCAGATTGCTGCTTTGGAAGATTCTTAACAGATATGGACTATAGTTTAACAGAAAAAGAGAAAAACATAAGACTTTCTTCTTCAAAAAATACCAGACTCATTGAAAAGATAGAATGACATTGAGAATAGAACCAGGAGAAACAACAAAATACTCTATGGCATCCTGGAGCAGATGGAGGGGGACAATATGATTAATTTCCTGACTTCTTGGATTCCTAAAATCCTAAACCTACCTGAAGCACTATACTTCAGGATAGAAAAGGCACACATGACTTTAACTACAACTTTTGTATCCAGTAAAAACAGCCATCCAAGATCTATTATTGTAAGATTTATCTCCACTCAAAACAAAGACCTTGTTTTATGAACTGCCTGGTCCCTTGCTCCATTAAACAATTGGTGACCAAACTATTAGGTTTGACAACAATGTTCAGCCCCTGTAATTAACAAAAGAATAACATGGGTGTCTCTAATAAAATCATTAAAAAAGGAAGGAATCAAAGCACAACTCATATTCCCAGCAAGAATAAGACTATCCCTGCCAGAAGGAAAGAAAACTTTTGACTGTCTCAAAGAAGCATTCACATTTGTCCAAAAAAGAACCTTTTAAGTCAACCCGAACCCATGGATTCTTCAAGGAACTTAAAAAGACAAGCTTCAAAAAATGAATGGAATATTAAAGGAAAAAAAGAAACCCAGAGATAAATGATTATACATAACTTCATAACTCATGCAAGTTTTAGTTTTTGCCCTTCTAAATAATGAGGAATCATACACATAAGGTAATGTAACTTTTTTCTCTCCTATCAGCTTTCCCACAACAATGCTAACTTTATAAATAATATATATTACTCAAAATCCAAGTAAATCAAAATCTTATCCAACTGCAAGCTACTATTTTATACTTTTATCTCTTTATATGCATGGCACAGCACCAGTGAAATGGTATAAAATCATTTACTCGGTTCATATATTTATATATATTTCTTTTATATCCTATACATATGTATGTGCCTTCCCTTTCTGTTTTTGTTCTAGTGTCTTAGAATTTAATAACTGCAGGAGAGAGAAATGGTTACTGTGTTACTGATACATAATTAAAAAGAAAGTGGTGACATTCTATTATCATTATATATACATTTACTACTTAACTGAACTTCTGCAATGTGCTCCATTTAGCTAATATATCTTATAGCTGTATATGGTTGGCAATTTGGAGCCTTAATTTTAAATATTCATTATTTTACATGTTATGCTTAAAAGCTTCACTTCACTAGAAAATTCCCGCATACTTACTTTTTTGATGGAATTTTGACAGCTTCTGTGACAAGCTCAAGCTTCTAAAGTTCAGTTAGCTTACAGGCGCATGAGAAACAATCTGTACTGTCTTCCAGGAAGTAGGCATGACCGCTGAACCTGTTTCTCTTCACTGAACTCTAACAGCCAGTCAGATTCAAGAATGATTATTTGAACTGTGCTTTCATTCATTTAGCAATTATTTTATCTAAAAAGCATTATAAGCATATGTTTTACTGTAAATAGTGATTTATTTAATCTGAATTACATTTATATTTAAATAAGAATTACAGATATGTTTCTAGCAGTGACAGTTTTAAATGCATCTTTTTTTCTGTCTGCTTTAATGACATTGCAGTCCTGTATTTACTCATAGCAACAAATAATTATTAGGATTAATCAATTTATCTTAGTTAGTCTGTTTAGATAAAAATAATTTTTAGAAACTGTATACAGTTTAATGTTCTTAGTTCATGCATACATAGTATATTAAATTGAAATTTTCCTTTTGTATGTTTTTAAAGAACATGCATTTTCCCTTCTGCTTGCTATTAACCTGCAGTAGCTAGGAATTCCCACCAGATGTCAAGAGAGGGTTAGTTTGTGGCTTCTATGAGAGATATAGTAAGCCTGGATATAGTTTATCTATGCAGAAGGTTATTAAAATATGCAGTTTTATTTTCAAATAAATTGTTCATAACAGCTTTAAAACAATGTATTTGTCATAATGAATCAAGGAAAGGCTTTTCAATTTTACTTATAATAACAATCCCCATCAAATGATAATATTTAACATCATATCTATAAATGTCATTGGGTTGAACAACCCCATGAAAAGGAGTAGTGTCAACAAATATTTAATGCTACATAAAGCAGATTTTTATATTCATTCAAGAATCCCACTTAATAACAGAAGATCTAAATAAATTAACCTTTAAAGATTATATGATTTTGGTAAGTTCAAACTACAACCACAAAAGAAGAGGTGTCCTAATTTTACACAGAAAATCAATGAAAATTTCAGAAATAGTTGACTCATACTCAAGCAATGATGGTATGCTTGCTTTAGTCATACTAAAACTAGATAAAAAGATGTACACTTTTGCAAATACCTACTGGATACTGAGTATTAGGACTAAAACTGCGAAAAAACATTTTGACACCATAACATTGAAGTCTAAAGGTGAGTTACTATAAGCAGGTGATTTTTATTGTATCTTGTCCTGTATTGTCCTGTATTGTGGTATTGTAAACTGATACCACAAGCTCTAAGCCCTTCAAGATGTTCCCTGTTGCCAAGCACTTGAACAACTACATAAAAGACAGAAACCTAATTGACATTGACAGTATAAAAATATTATCCTCCCTGAAATATTCTCGCTACTCTTACAGATTTGGCACACAGACCAGCATAGACAAAGTCTTTGTAACCAGCTCTTTATTGGCCAAAGCTGATAATGTAATGCTGACATCATGCCCTCTGTCTGACCACAATACAATCACCTTTAATGTAACACTTAATACTGACCCCTTAAACTTCTGCCAAAGACTACCTGCTTATCTAGTAACAGTACAAGGATTTAAAGAATGGTTTCTAGATGAAATAAAGCTTTACCTAGATGCCAATAATAATGGAGAGGTTTCAGATATTATCTATGGGATACTTTAAAGATAGTCTTACATGGTAAAGTTAAAAACTGGTATATAAATAAAAGGAAAGAGTGCGATAAAAAAGGCTAGACATACAAAAGAAATTGATGAACTTAAACTAAAACTTACATCAAGTGAAAAAACTGCATTAGCTGACATATGTAAACTGAACAAGGAATATCAGGATATCACGCAGCATAAAATATCAATAAATCTGGAAAAAATTTGATTACAATCCTATTCAATTAACCCCGAGAGTATGCACAGGATTACAATTAGATCTAAATATTTAAATGAAAAAAGTCATATAAAAGAAATAATATACACTGAAAATAATCAGACTATCAAAGTTACAGGTCTAAAAAATAGCTTATTATGTTTTAAAAAACATTAAAAGAATATTAATAATAATAACTCATCTACAAGTGATAACAAAAGTATATACAACTTTCTTGCTAATAATATTCAAAAGAAGCTCTCCACACACAATATTAATAACATAGATAACCCTTTTCCTTTGAAGAATTAAAGGAACAAATAAAAAGTCTTAAGACAAAAAAAGCACCAGGGCTAGATGGTCTAATTCTGGAATTTTACAAACTCTTACCTGATAACATCTTGAAATTCTTACTCTCTGCATCCCAAGAAGTTAAAACTACAGCAAACATCCCTCCCTTATGGGAATATTCTATCATCTCTCCCATCTTAAAACCAAATAAAGAGCCCAACCTTTGCACATCATACAGGCTAATTTCTTTGCTTAACATTGATTACAAGATATCCATGTCTATCTTAGCAGACAGATTAAATAATATTCTTTCAATATTAATTTATGAAAACCCAACTGGGTTTATCAACAACAGAAAGGTACAAGACAATGTAATTATATTACTGCCCTTAATAGACTTAGCAAACAAGAAAAATGCACTTTCTGTTTTAAGCATTGATATAGATAAAGCTTTTGACTCCATAAGTTGGCCATGTCTGCTTTAGAACTATGCAAAAATACAATTTCTTCCCAAACTTTATAGGATTAGTTAAAAAAACTATATGAAAAGTCCATAGTCTATGTAAAGATTGGATCTTATCTATCTAGCCCATTTGAAAATATTATGAGGTACTAAGAGGTATTAAACACGGATGTCCTCTCCCCATTACTCTTTGCCCTGGCTATGCTATTGAGCATCTTGCAACTTATGTTAGAAATAATGACAGCACTAAAGGATATAAAGTTTCAGACAAATTATCCCTCAAGATACAACTGTTTACTGATGACCTACTAATAATTTCTAATGATATTGAAAATCCAGTAGATCACCTATTACATAATCTAGACTTCTTTGGAAACATCTCTGGTCTAATATTCAATCACAACAAAAGTCAAGCACTTCTAGTGACTACAAATGTTACTATGAAACTTAGATCAAAAAGAGACATAAACTGGGAGGGCATGCATATTAAATATCTAGGAATCATTCAAAACACAAACAAGGTAATGGTCAGTAGTACATAGTCTCTGGACACTATTTCCAAAAATATTCGCCACAAACACATCCAAAGAACTACTCAACGGCTGCATATAAAAACAGTAGATTTATTGGTGAGCGCTTTCGTGGTGTTAAAACACCACTTCTTCAGACCTAATAAAAACTATACTGCACTCTACTTAAATACCACTCAGTCATTGACACGCCCAAACCTTTTCACATGTCATCATTCAACTATATGCTAGTTAAACTCACACTACCTAAAAGCAGAGTTATACTCAATAAGCATATGCATATAGACACAAAAATAATAAACACAAAATAAAAGTAAAAATAAAAACACATCATAATAAATACATATCCGATGTGCAACATCTTTAAGAACATACAAAGAATGTAAAAAAGACATTGTACTAACTTCATTAATGTGCACTGCAGAAAAAGACAAATGTATCAAGGCAGAACTCCCTGCATAAGCAATGCTGAAAAACCTGCTAAAAAATGCAGCATTATATTCATAACAGAATGTTATTTTCCTAAACAATATATAGTCATACACAAGAGTTCAAAACAGCATGTTTACCTATATAACGGTCTGGACTTCAATATGGGTTTGAGGGGTACCTTTTCATTCAGCCCCCTCCCCTTATCTGCTCGAAGCCTCAATATCCACCTGCTCTCTGTTGTCTCAGTCATATTCACTATATCACCACCTCGTTTATTACCATACACCATTTCTATTACCTGAAACCTAAAACTGTGACTGGCATCAGTCTTGTCAACATGCCTTGCCAATGCATTAGTGTTGTCTTTGTTTCTAATTTTCAATAAATGCTCTCTGATTCTATATCTCAGCTTTCT
This sequence comes from Protopterus annectens, assembly GCF_019279795.1. Taxonomy (NCBI): domain Eukaryota; kingdom Metazoa; phylum Chordata; order Ceratodontiformes; family Protopteridae; genus Protopterus; species Protopterus annectens. The sequence goes on from NC_056739.1 coordinate 1,375,869,967, forward strand.
ATTGGTTTTACCCACATAGTAAATGGAGCATCTGTTGCATACAGCCAAATAAACAATGTTGATACTATTGCAGTTTGCCTTTACCTTGAAAGAAAAGTCTCTCCTAAGGTCAGGGTGTGAAAACACATTGCTTGTGTCGATATATTGACACTGATTACAGTTCAAACATGGGACCGTCCCCAACTTATCATGACTCTTGAACTCTTGTTTATCCTTAGAATAACACATCTGTTTCAAAGATTTCTTATTTTTGTATAGAAACGATGGTCTATCACCAACTATGGGTCCTATATGAGGATCCTGTGTGAGTATTGGCCAATATTTCCGAATGACATCAGTGACTACTCTGACATCACTGGAATATTCAACTGGCACTCTCACATGCCTCTTCTTGAATTTTCCATCTTTCACATGCTCAACATTGTTGATCACCTCCCTCTCAGAGAAATAAGGTTTCCCTCTATCACTCCTAAGCTCCGCGATGTTAGAAACTACATCAGAAACTTCTGCTTTGTTATATCCCCTATTAACAAACCTCTCTTTTAATACCTCCATCTCAGTATTAAATCTCCCTTCCTCTGTAGTCAACTTTGAGGTTCTTAATGCCTGTCCCTTAGCCACATTACTGAAAACATGGTGGGGATGCTTGCTAGTCCTATGCAATAGATTGTTCCTATGACATTTTTTCCTATGTATCTTGGTAGAAAGTGTCCCTTTATCATCCCAATATACACATACATCAAGGAAGTTCATTCCTTCATATGAAAAACTGACCTCAAATTCAAGGAAGCTTGTGGTACTGTTGATATATTCACAAAAATTATTCAATCCTGTTAAGTCACCATTCCATAAGATGAAGAGGTCATCTACAAAGCGTTTGTAAAAGATAATCTGACTCCACATACTATTCAACAATACAAACTGGTTCTCCCAACTAGCCATTACTAAGTTGGCGTAGCTATTTGCACAAGACGTGCCCATAGCTACGCCCTCTTTTTGCAAGTATAGCTTATGTTGGAACTTCAATGCATTATTATCCATAATAATCGACATCAGCTGGGTAAGTAGGTCAATTTGTCTCCCATCATAGGTCCAATCAACAAGCAAATAATCTCTCAGCATTTCAACACCCTGTCCATTAGGGATGCATGTGAACAAAGACTTTACATCTAAAGTGACAAAAATCACTGTACCCTGCAATAATAGGACAGTCTTGTTAAATCTAAACAGATCTTCCAGAAACTGTTTGGAATCTCTGAGAATGTTCAGATTTTTATTGACCACTGGTCTCAACTTCTTCTCCACATAAATAGAGCTGGACTCAGTAATCCAATTCCTCCCAGAGACAATGGGCCTCAACGGGGGTTAAGCTGCATTCTTGTGAACCTTAGGTAAACCATTTATCACCGGTATCATAGGTTTCTCTACTTTAAAATAATCATATAGATCTAATTCAATAATATGTTCTAACATCATATCATAAAAAAGATGTTCTACCTTGATGATCAATTTCCTTACTTCAGTGAAACTAATCTCACTGTACACATTGTGATCTGATAACATTTGATACATGGTCTTATTATAGTAATCAATATCCATGACTACTATTGGGCCCCCATTATTTGCCGGTTTGATAACAATCTCAGCATCCTGTTGTAATTTAGTTAGAGCTTCCTCATCTGTCTTACTCATGTTAAAAAATCCTCCCTTTCTCTGTCCATTAAGCCTGTCAAATAACTCTGCTTCACATAACAGTGAGAAGGCCTCGACTGTTGTATTAGTGGGTGGTATAAAGGTGCTCAGTTTCCTAAACTCATGTACAACCTCCCCTTCATCTTTAAACATAATCTTTAACAACACATTCCTATTAAACATTTTAAGATTAAACAAAGTTTCTGTTACCTCTGTCCTCTTGGACGGTATAAACGATAGTCCTTTGTTTAATAGTACACACTGAGCATGAGTCAAAGTTTTCTGTGAAATGTTCCAAACAAGATTGTCTTCCAATACTCCCATAGGACTGCATGTAGTCCGTTTCGGTTGACACCCATTCACATCCATTCCTTGTGGACTATCAACTGAAATTCCCATACTGGGACTCTGTAATTCTATGAATGAAATGCTGCTTGTTGTAGTCAGTAGTGGGATATCTAAATGCAACTTTAAGTTCTCCTTCTGCCATTCTGCCACGTGTGGCCTGGGTACTCCTGTGTTGGTTTCCGTCTCAACCGGCTTTTGCTTCCATCTTTGGGAGTCAGGTCTTTGTCCAACCGGATGGGCAGCGTTAGAAAAACCTGCTTCTCTTTGGGCGATCTTGTCTCTTGCAATACTGCTTCCTGTGTGGATGGTAGTTGCTCATTTCCCTCCACTCGGCCATCTCTATCTAGGAAAGCCTTCTTATTCAAATTACCTGCTTCTCCGATGTCCAAAACACTCACTAGTGCAGCATTAGCTTTCCGTTTGGCCCCTAACATCTCCTCAGCAGGAACAACTTCACTGATGTTCACGTTGTCTCCGGGTACGTCACTGATTCCAGTCAATGGTTGTATATTTAAGGTGGATTGCTGTTCAGCATGCTCATTCATGTGATTCCTCGGTCACACAAATACATGGCCTGCCTTAAAATCGTCAATGTCTCTCTGTAGTTTGCCTGCCTTTTGTCTCATAAGTCTCTCTTCGAATAACCGGACAGAATCCATTGTATGTTGAATTTTCTCCTCTACCAACATACAAGAATAAGTGAAAAACAACTTATCCCTCTGGCAGACAATTTGTTGTAAAATCATATTTTCTTCTTTATCACTGAACTCTAGAAGTAAGTGCATATAATTGAAATTTACTTCCAAATTCAACTGCTGCCATCTAGATAAGAGTTCTAAATTTTGCTCACCATAGGCGGGAATCTTTAGGAGTCAGGCTTTTAAAATAAGCACATGATATCAAATGTTGTGTGTTAATGTAGGCCTAGTAAAATTACAAATACATGCTTAAATAATTAACTGAGGAAAAAGAATTGTATAAAACATACGAGTCAAATAAAATAAAAATGAAACATAATGTTAAAAGGCATAATAATGACAATTATAAAGAAAGTCATGAAGTGCACAGGAAAGTGTTGCTCAGCTAAAACTTCAGCTTGATATAAGTTTGACTAAGTATTGCCCTATGTTTAGTAGGTTTTGCAGAAGCTGTATTAGAAATAGAATCTTCTCAAAGATTTGGAAACAAAAAGTTAAGAGTGCTCAAAAAAGTATATGTTATTGACTCAAAACATTAAAACTGATTGCTTGTGGGTACTACTAATTGAAACTAGATGTTTCAGTGAAGTCAGAGAATAAAGATGAAGTGCATCAAGATTATTAGTCAGATTGAAAATAGAAGGTTCAAAATTAATAAAAAAGTGTTAAATCTGACTCAGGTACATAATATCACATCAGTGCAGCAGGTAGCAATTAATGACTTATTCAAGACACCAGACAAAACCATCAGATCATGAACTACCAGTATGATTATAAAAACAAAGTATAACATTATTTAAAAATGCTAACTCTGGATCAGGAATATAATTTGCCTAATATTTTTACTCAGTCAACATGTGAGAAGTTGGGAATAGTTCAACATATTCAGATGGTAGGTGGAACAGAAAGTTAAGGCTGTGAGCTGCAGATCCTTTGATACAGAGCTTGATTTCCTTCAGCCCTTATTTGCCTACTGTATGACTTTCAGCAAGTTACTTAACCAGACAATGCTTACAGACAGATGGAAATCTGTGCTAGACTCCTCAGTGGTCCCCTGGACTGCTAGTCTAGTAACTACATATGAACCTATGAACAGTATGCAAGCACAACATTTGATGTGTAAAAGAATAGTCACATAGTCTTAGATTCATCTTGAAAACTGTACAGACTTACAGCAACAATATCTTGAATGAATATATTGATTTATTTTCCTGATGTCATACCCATAATACATGTTACAGTGAAAGCATCAGTGCCTGTAAGGAGTAAAACCAAGTAGGAATTAAAGCAAATAGAAAGCATGGGTGTCATAAGAACAGATTCACCTGAATTCATGAATAATACCACTATTGTCTAGCAGGACAAGATTCGCATATGTACTACTAACAAGATTTTAATAATGTGGTTAAAAGAGAACACTACTCATTGCTTATGGTTGAGCAATTGGCTGTAGCTATGCCAGATGGAAAGTAATTATTATTATACCATGATCCCCCCAAAACGTGCACGCTGATTGGCCAGCGTGCCCGTTGTAAATCGAGTTATACTAATGGAAAAAGGTCCGTCGCCGGACTTTTTTCCATTAGTATAACTCGGTTTTTTAAAACACTGTCTCACTATGTTAAATGGGTTTAACATAGCGAGACAGCTTTAAAATAAGCAACGGAGATCTACGTTGCTTATTTTAAAGCTGTCTCGCCATGTTAAACCCATTTAACATAGCGAGACAGTGTTTAACGGAGAAAGCAAGATCTCCGTTGCTTTTTTAGCTATGTTAAATGAGTTTAACATAGCGAGACAGTTTAAAATAAGCAACGGAGATGTCCGTTGCTTATTTTAAAACTGTCTCGCTATGTTAAACTCATTTAACATAGCTGAACATAAAAAAGCAACGGAGATCTTGCTTTCTCCGTTTGCTCAACTCTGATGTACTGCGCATGTGCGCAGTACATCAGAACTGCCGCGGATGCCAGACATCTGCAGAAGGGCAGTAAACAGGCATTATACTATGCCATTATTTAAGAAAAGTAATAGTTTCTTTTCTTAAATAATGTCATGGTATAATAGCAATAACCCACTTCTGGGTGTGGGTAATGTTAAATTTACCCACGGTTGGCTTTGTTTGGTTCCTCGGGCTTCGCCCTCGGGACCAAACCACGCCAACCATGGGTAAATTTAGCATTACCCACACCCAGGCGTGGGTTATTGCTATAATATTAGATCCAAACCAGGGATTGTGGCATTTAAAGCCAGGTGAAGAAAGTTCCAAGTTTGTACATTTAATATAACTCAAAGATTCTTGAGGTTTCTGTTTAATAGCTCATCAACACCAGACGTGTCCACAGAGCAATATCACAAGTAACTGAAGACTTAGAAGGTGCCAAAAACATAAACCATAATCTTTTAATGTGGAGTCAGACACAAAAAGACCTTGACAAGAGACTGATGTAGGTGCTGAGGAGGCTGTGGCAGTACACTTTTCAATTAAATAAAAGTGAGTGCAAAATAAGAATAAAAAGTCTGAAATATGTGAGCCATTCCCTAACATCAAAGGAAATTAAGTCATAGAAAAGGTCAATTGTGCACATGCTAAAGACAGAAAATAAACATGCATTAATGATTTTTGGAATAGTGCAGTATCCCCTAAAGTTTGCACCTTACTGTGTGAGATAACTATGCATCTTAGAAAACTTTTAGGACAGGACAGGGATATGAGCAGAAAACTAGTTTGGAAATGTGGAAAAAAAACTTCTAAAAGAAGTATCTACATTGCAATAGTATGTTATAAATAATCCTGTTATTTTACAGTTTGATACTCATCAAAAGCACTTTCAGATGCATAAAAACAAATGGACCTAAAAAGAGAACAAATTTTTATCAAAAATGTAGAGATAAAAGACAATTTATGAATATATTTAAGTCAAAGAATTACGAGCAGAAACCAGTCATAAATCCTTGTAAGGTATACTCCCAAGATCTTTGTATACTGTACATCTGTGATTATCATGGATGTTGCTTAATACTGAGGCTTGATCTGAAAACCAAATACAGATGAGACAAGAAGCTGCATACAGTAGATGTGATGAGATGAAAATATTTACCAGAGTAGAGTGAATAGATAATATAAGAATTATTAGAAATTGTTTAGGCGATTCTACAGTTGTCTATGACTGAGGAAAAAGTGAAAATACTGAGAGTTAATCACATTCGCTTACAATTAATTTACTGAAAGACATTGAGTAAGAGTTTGGCAAAAAAATTAATCATGAATCAGAAAGGAAAATTAGTCTTGCTTTTCATTCAGGGAGGAAATAAACTTTGTCCAAGGCATAACTTTGAAATATTGCAAGGTTATATTACTAGCTTCACTCCATGGCACAGATGGATGGAGCCCTGATAATGACTGAGGATAACAGGGTTAATTTAATGGCTCTGCCACTGGAGGAACCAGGCAAAGAAGGGGCATAGTGAAGGGGCATAGCTCCCTTACCTCTTTCAGAGGGTGGAGAGTGATTCATGCATTCAGAGGCCCATAAGGTTGTGGCACTTTCCTTTGTTGAGATAGGAAAAAACACCACTCATGTTTTGGAGGAGGGTAGGCTGCTTGAAGGGAATGTTCTTTGGGAAAGTAAGGAGACATCCTATGCAGTCAGGCCATTGTAAATCCCTACTTGATGCTTTGTCAAGTGCATGTAGCAGACAAGGTTGTCTAAATGACCTTATGGCTGTCCCTCACCTCGGTCATTGGAAATGAATGGGCAAATTACCCAGAAGGGGGCTAATGACTGAAGATGGGGCAAAAAAAGCAAAAACATTACTGTAACCAACCACCTAACAGAAAAAATGATTGGGAGAGTAAATAAAGGTCCAGTAAAGTGCAAGGAAAGAGAAACAACCACTATCTATTGACCAGGAATACTACAGTATATACAGAAAGTGCTAGAAACCTGGCATGAGCAATATTCAGCATAAAATAAACTGCAAGAAGAGATGTTACCTTGCACAATACTAGGTCATCATTAAAGCTGATTAGATTCAGATTTCGTCTATTTCACAGAAGCATTTCACTTGATCTGTGTTCCAAATATACTGAAGTAATTAAAAATATCGCATACTACATATAGCAGTGGGGTTAGTGTACTAAAGGCAATGTTTTTCCTAAGACAAAGCAAGTCTGATATTCTCTTTGTGGACAAATCCAAGATGCTAATAGTCAGATGGACATGTAAAGAGAACTATCCATTGAAGAATCTCCATATCTTATCAACTCAATTGCTAATTTCTAATGCATAATAAATTAAAAAAAGAAAGAAATGTTCATTTTCAACAAATTTACTAATAGCAGAGCCAGAGAATCAAGAAACTGTATTAGAAATCATGTGAGGCAAAAAATATTACTAGAGTAAATACTCCAGAAGACTGTCAGAACAGAGGAGACAAGAGTAATAAATAATACAGCAATTTTAGCAGGATCTATAGATTGAAACTGTAGTAATTGATTGAACAAATGAACCAAGACTCCCTACAGTTCAATGAGAAGATGGTCAGTTGTTTCACATTAAAGATATCTGTTAAAGATAACATTTTCTAGTTTAGACTTGAGTACAAGCTGTAAAAGCTGAGAGCTATAAAAATTCAAAGCAACCAAATAAGAAAGTAGTCTTTTTTCTATGATGTCTTCACCATTCTATGAACTGTCAGAAATGTTCCAAAAAGAAGATCGGAAATCCAGAGAATTCTATTAAATGTTTTAGATTTGGAAGACAATTAAAGAAACAGACAGATAAAAGGACAGTCCAAATGCTGGTCATGATACTAAAGACTGGAATGTTGCATTCACATTTGAATGAATCTGAAGAAAAATAGTACAGTTGTGCAAGCTGACCTTAACATAAGTCAATATAAGCTTCACACATAAAACAAGAAACAATTGTATACCTCCACAGATTTATTAGTTAAGCGCTTTCTTCCCCTAGCCTTCGGGGACTTCATCAGAACTGAGTTCTGATGTGATGTTTTATGTGTGAAGCTTATCATCTAACCACTACTCATTTGGACATCAAACAGTTTTTTATTGAGTTAAAGGTATCTGGATGTCCTTCAAATGTTTTTTTGACCTTAACATAACAGTAGGTGTTCGAATGATTATTGTTGCAGTAGCCTTAGCCTTAGCTATATGAGTTATATCCTGACAAAGATATAACTTCTGGACAGCTTCCAAAGCTTCAGGGCACCTTCCATGTACCCAAACTGTCAAGCAGCATAAGCTGAGCTGACTAAAAGACAAGTTTGTGAGCAAAGTCCTTCAGAGCTTTCCTGTCAGCAGAGACAGGGAGGCTGTACCCTGAAAGGACAAGGCTAGGAATAACAAAAAATAAATGCCCACATCCTGACATAAAAAGCACAACAAGAAAACAAGGGGAAACAAACAAAACAAAAAAACTGCAGCTACTGCAGCGGTGATCATTGGAACATCCACTGTTATCGTAAGTTCAACATACACAAGTTTTCTACATTCTTCATATTGATCACTGCTGCAGTAGCCTTAGCTATATGGGTAGATTAACATAGCTAGTGATATTTTGGAGGTGGAAAGAGAAGGGTCTAGGATCCTCTGGAGAGTGCTTCTAGCAAAGCACAATCTACATCTAGAGAAGAAATCCAGGTTATAGTGCTTTATAAAAGTATGCAAAGAGGACCAATCCGCAGCTTGTAGAATAATTCTAGAATCCAACCGTTTCCAAAAAGCCATAGAAGAAGCCAAGGTCCTTATAGAGAAGGCTTTGACCCTGCCTGGATTAGATTTGTTATGGTGAATATAAAAAAAGTTAATAGTCTTAGACAACCATATAGAAATAGTCTGTTTTAACACCATTTATTCCTTATTCCTACCTTCACAAGAAATGAACAATTGTTCAGATGATCTGAAAGATTTAGTTCTGCCAAGGTAGTACCTAAGTTCTACGTGGACATCCAAGGCATCCTTTCTCCCTCATTTTTAGGTCCAGGAAAGAAAATGAGGAGATGGATAGTTTGACTTAAATTAAACTTGGATGCCACTTTTGGCATAAAAGAATGATTAGTTCTCAAAGAAATCCTGTCCTTGTGGCAAATGAGGTATGGCTGATGCACCATAAGAGCTTGCAACTCAGATACCCTTCTTGCAGAGATCAGAACAATCAATAAATCTGTTTTCCACATTAAGAACCTCAAGTCAGGCAGATTTGCTGGTTCAGATGGAGCAAGTGCTAGTTTCTGTAACACAAAATTAAAATCCAAAGGAAGAGCCACTAGTTTACTTGGAGGCCACTTATGCAAAACCCCTTCCAAGAACATTTTGACATGGAACTCCCTAAAAGAGGAAGATTCATGGGCAGACATGCTGAAATGGCTGATAAATGAACCTTGACAGAGGAATAAGAAAGGCTATAGGATATTAACTCACATGAATATTGTAAAACAAGAGAACAACTAGCCCTGAATGGGTGCTGATTATGTTGTTGGCACCAACTAGAAAACCTTTTCCATTTGTGAATATATGTTTTTATAGTAGCAGGCTTTTTTGCCTCCATTAAAACCTGCTGTACATCCTCAGAAAACAGGTGCCTAAAAGAAATTAAGATCCTATAATCCAGGCAGTCAACTGAAGATGTTTTATGTCGGAATATATCAAACATCCCGTTCTTGTGTGAATAGATCCATTCTGTGAGGAATCCTGTGGTAACTGCCTCTGGCCATTTCCAAAAGAAGGGAGAACCACAGTTGCCTGGGCCAGAAGGGAGTCACCACAATAATCTTGGGGGATTCCTTCAGAATCTTCAGAGGTACTCTGGATATCAGTGGAAAGGATGCAAAGGCATAGAGGAACATTCCTGTCCAAAGAAAAGAAAAGGCATCTGTCTTCCAGGCCTTTTTGCAAGGAGTCCTGTAACCATATTTTGTCAATTGACTGTTCAGAGAGAAATCAAAGAGGTCTGCCTGAGAAACTCCCCACAGATGGAGCAAATCTTTGAAGACCCCCAGATCTAGTTTCCATTTGTGAGAGTCTTCCCTGGTTATGTTCAGTGCATCTGTCGAACAATTTTGCTCTGATGGAATGTAGGATGCCAGTAGAGTGAGGATGTGCTGTGAAGGTATATCCAAAGCCAACAATGATAGTCTGCAAAGAGGATACAACCTGGTTTTCTCTTGCTTGTCGATGTACCACATCACTGTAGCATTGTCTGTAACCACTTCAAGAGGTCCTGGGGACAAAAGATGGTTCAGAGTATTGAGTGCCTTAATCAGGGAAACATATCCTTGATATTTATGTGCTTGCATCTGTCCTTCATGTCCCAGACCCCCTGCACTTTTATCTCTCCTGAAACTGCTCCCCAAGCAAAGTCTGAAACATCTTTGAAGAATGACTGCTTTGGAGCAGGGAGGGAGAAGGGGAGACCTTGATTTAAGGATATCTGTTGTCTTAACCAAATGGTTCCTCTTTTGCAAACTGCAGTACTGGGATCTGAAACTATAAAGGGTATTGATGGGACCAAAGAGATTTCAGATAGTACTTTAACGTGGAGTCTTGCCAGGGGTATCATGAGAATCATAGATGCCATGAGACCCAAAATCCTGAGGTATTCCCTTGCAGTAACTGAGGTCTAGGTGGAAAACTTTAGAAATAGATCTAAATAAAGATCTACTGTTTCCTGTGGAAGAAAACCTCTTTGAACTAAGGTGTCTAGTTGACATCCCAGGAACACAAGCCTGTGTGAGGAAGTCACAAAAGACTTTTGAATGTTCTCTTGGAATCCCAGCTTGTGCAAGAGATCTCTCACTCAAGAGAGAGATTCTTGACATTTTGAAAAAAATTCTGCAAAGATAGGCAAGTCATCTAGATACAGGAAAACATGGATAGTCTATACAGTGCAATAACCTATAACTGGAGCAAAGACATTTTGTGAGCACTCTTGGTGCAGTGGATAGTCCAAAGGATAAGGCAGATAAATGATAATATGCTCCAGATACACAAAACCTTGGGAAACACCTAAAGTCTGGATGAATTGCAATGTGATGGTAAGCATCCTTTAAGTCTAGTTTTACCAGGACACTTGAAAGAGGAAGAAGATACACAGGTTGTGAAGTGACATCATTATAAATTTGGGGACTAGCACAAACAGGTTTAAGAAAGAAAGATCCAGAACTGGTCTCCAAGCATTTTCTTTATTTGGGAGTAGGAACATCCTTTAATAACATACCTTCTACTCCTGGAAATGAGGAACTGGATCTATCACTATATGGGACAGCATGAGATGAAGAACAGGTAGAAACAAAACAGCCTGACCTGCAGGATGCAGAATGACCCCATGAAAAGAAGTAATTTCCTCTCACTGCCATCTGTAACCCTGATGAATGATTATCAGAACCCCATTTGTCTGAAACAATTTGTTGCCAAAGAGAAAAACGGAGTTACAGGCTTTCTGGAAGAGAAGGAGGACCAGGTGGGAGTGGGTCATGTCTCTTAAGTAGTCATTCAGACATCTTTGTTGGAGGTTTTCGGAGACGTCAGAGTTCTTTTTGGAACCTCCTTCCCACTTCTTAAATGTCTGTCTACCTAAATTCTGTTGAGATTGTTTATTCTGGGTTTTTTTTTGCTGAAATTGGATGAGGAAAAAGAAAATGCCTTGGACAATTTGAAAAAGAGGAGGACTGAAAAATCTAGTGACTCCCTGGATCACCTTGCCCCTTTCATTATTCTTTTCCATCACCTCTACAGCAGAGGAGCCAAACACTAAATCTTTATTCAAGGGAGAATTTAAAATCACATTTTTAATATCATATCAGAGGTTCTGAGAATGCAGCCAAGCAAACCTCCTTAAAACCATATCAGTGGCCATAGCCCTGGAAGAAGAATCAAGATTCAAACACACACTGCAAACAATGAGTAGTGAACTATGTGATAGAAGAAACCTAAGCTTTGTAAAGCAGATATTTCTCCACAAGAAGAAACTGTGGCTAAAGCATTCCCCAGACTTTCACAATATTTCAGAATAAACTTTAACATGTGAGCCTGACAATTTAAAATTCTGAAATTAAAATTTGCAGAAGTATACACATTTTCCCATACCTGTCAATAATTTTCCCATCCTTATTAAAGAGTAGGATTGGAATTTAAAAAAGTGCTTAGCAGCAGAGGAGTCACCTAAGGCTATAGCTGCTAGATCAGGTTTTGAAATAGTGTATAAAATTTAAAAGACTGATGAACTTTATACATCCTATCTGCCTTTTTAGGGATAGCTGTCTGACTATCAGGAAAAATGCAGGTAGTAAAACACACATCTTCTATAACAGACAGGGCAGGAGGAATGGGCATTAATTCTGGAAAGTCCTTCTGTAACAACTCATAGTATTTTTTTGAAGGACTGAGAAATCTCAGTGATCTCCCATTGAAAACATTGGCATATTCTATCAATGGATGAATCAGAAAGTGAGATCTCCTCAAAGATTGAATCAAAAATCTGAGGACAAAACCTCAAATCTGTCCTGTATCTTCCTGTTCAGATCCAGAATCTTGAATCTCTTCAGAAAAGGAAGCATCCCTCTTTCTTTTCCCAGAATCTACTCTACAAGAAAGATCAATCGCCTGAATCAAACCCTGAGCCATTCCAAGTAAACTTCTCCTATCCAAAGAAATTTGAGAATGAAAAGATATATGCTTGGTTTTCTGTTTCTTTTTGACAGGTAAAATGCGGCCAGCCATGTTACTGATGGCAGCTGTTGCTTCCTTAGGGATGGGCACAGCATTCTGACACAACAGAGAAACCTTCCCCCTTCCTCTCCCAGGACCAACAAAGTAGTTTTCCCTTGCCCACTGAGGGACCACAATAGCTAGAGAGGATGCAGTTAACCCAAATCCGTACTGGCTATAAGTGCTACACCAAAGGCATCTGGGGTAAAAGAGGAGTGGTCTGAGGTACAACAAATGGCCACAGCAAAGTCACCCACCTGCAGCTGAGGCAGATTGCTAGCCTGCTGTGGTGGCAAAGGCTGTTTGCTTAACTTTTTCTGTTTGTGGCTTGAAGGATTGACCATGGGAGTGACAATCTGTTCCATGATCAATCTGAAAATGGTAGTTCTATCCTGGAGAAAACAAGCAACAATGCCAGTAAAACTACCAGCCCACAAAGGCTATTTTTTAACAGAAAAAAACACAGTAAAAAAAAAACACTTTCAAACACTGTGGCAGCCCAACAACCTTAAAATAAATGCAATTTCTCCACAAAGAATAGTTTATCAGTGAGTTAACACTACTTTTAAATAGACAGAAATGAGTGTTCCATTTAAATGTAAGTTACAGTTTCGAGGCAGCCTGTTAAAATATAACACTCCTTACTTTAAAATAACTTTCCTGAAGAGGAAAGTAATAAAACATCAGTAAAAATAAGAAAATAGAAGTTCTTTCTCTATAGGGAACTTATCTGCCCAGTTAAGAAAAGCAAAAGCCGACTGTCGATCCTCAAAAGCCTCAGAGGAGCATACTCTTCGGCAGCAGTAAAACTCTAAGGGCTTTGTGTCCAAACTTGTCTTTCAATCAGCTCAGCTTGAGCTGCTTGACAGTTTGGATGAATGGAAGGTACCCTGAAGCTTTGCAAACTGGGTGGCTGTTATTTCCTTGGCAGGATATAACCCATATAGCTATAGCTACTGCAGCAGTGATCAATATGAAGAACATCTGGTTTGATTTAAATAGTCTATGACATCCTGATTGCAGAGTTAAAAAATAATTAAAAATGGTCATTGTACACTAATGTATTATACTATCTCTAGTATTCATAAAATAGTATATTTTATAACTAGAACAACGGGTGATGTAACACATTGGGAGCTATACCCATAACTCCTGTATATTCCTATATCCCTTAACTATGCACGTTGTCACTGGGCTATGTAATACATCCTTAATATTCTGATCCTTGCAAAGAATGCTATATTTACTTTATAAAATCCAATAAAAGCAACAAATAATGTTATCTAACTATAGGATAATGCAGGTATGTATTCACTAATATTGTCTGCATTACTACAATTCCTTTATTATAACAGAAATCATATTTGTTATTTGTCACTGTACTTTCATATTGCTTCTTTGAAATGTTATCTTTTTTTCTTTAGTGGCTCTTCTGAGCATAGATGTATTATTTTGGGGAACAAATGCAAAAAAAGTAAGTTAAGTTAGTAAATAAATAAATAACTATTAGAGCCCTTACAGACAGGAAAAGCATTTATGTGGTATACATCTTCCTAGAAGGTAGTCACAGTAAAGACCACATGGAGGCTGACAGCACATTAACATTGTCTGAGTCTTTATTAAACAGATGTTTCAGCAAATTACAAATTAGAAAGAATGCTATCAGTTTTACAGTTATAAATTCTAATATTGTAGTTCAGTATATTATTGTCTTCTAGCATAAGCATTGGCTTAACCACAACCTAATGAGATAGTATGAATAAAAGATATAACCCGGGATTCAATAATGCCTACACTAAGTGTACACCATTCTGAGTGAATGGACAACATAAGCATAGCTCACACCTTCTTCCTCCTAATTTTAATTTTCCTACTGATATTCTTGCAGCTTTAAATATCGACAGGGATTCATAAAGGTTACCACAAAGTGTAGACTGCATGTATACCTAGCGCAATCTTTCTGAGGGACTAAAAAGCACAATAAATACGGTAGGGATCTTCTTTAATACATATCATGTACGCGTAGTACATACTTAGTGTAGGCGTTATTGAATCTGGCCCATAAGTTTTTATTATCTCTTACAAACAGAATTACTTTACAGAGTCACTAAGACTGGTTTCCCTGTCCCTGCAGGTGGTCATGCGTGAAAGGGATTAGTTTACAACTTGTCACTTATAACTAGGCAAGTTGCAACTCAGGGAATATTTTTCTTCATAGGAAATCATTGTCAGTGGCATTTCCATCCTCCCTTCTCCATCACAGAGTTGATCCATACACTGGGTGTCTTTGGGGGAAGGTAATGCTCCAAGCAAAATAATGCTTAGCTCAGATTTTTTGGCAGGCTTATATATCTGGATATAGATATCGATATAGATATAGATATAAATATAAAGCATTAAAATAATATATTGTCATTAGGTGGGGTCCATTTTTTTTCTTTTTGTTTTTCTTTACAGCCATTAGTGAAGCTTCATGCTTTTCAATTGGCTTTATATCACTGGTTACTCTTTGGGTGGGTCTTTAAAGTTGGTAAAGCTTTTGATTTCTTTTGTACTGTTGATGGTTAGGCAGTTTTTTATTTATCATGTTAGTCCATGGATTTATTAAGGGCTTTCAATTTAATACTATAAAATTACTGTGTAATTTAATCTATAAAAGGATCCCATCATTGTCTTACTTTGTAAATTCAAACCCTAACAAACTCCCCCCCAAAAAAAGTAATATGAAGCAGAAGTTTTAGAAGAATTATTAATTATGTTAATCATTTACTTCAACTACATTGTCCCACATTTTATTATTATTCAAAAAGTTTTATAATACTCTGATTTACTTGCAGGCTTGATATTAAAGATCATAGCCAGTATTCATATACCAGGGCTTTTCAAATGAGTTATAGTTATCTGCAAATAACAGTGCTACGGGGATATGCAAATAAGGACAATGAAATGCATTTGTGATGAATACAGAAAAGCAAAGCATTTTTTTTTAAACATACCCACTTAACACAAAGAATAAGCTGTTTAAAGTTCAGCATTATGAACTTGCAAATTACTTCACAAAATCATGAGTGCTGGTGTTATTTATTTATTTTTTTCGATTATTGCAGGCAAGCGTGGCTGAGTGTAGTCACACTCAAAAGTGTTTTTAGTAAAGCTGTGGACTGCTCAGCATTAAGATGGATTTTTTTAAAAAAGAAAAGTGGTTTATATTTTTTATTTTATTAAAATAGAAAGGAGGTGATAGGAATATTTGAAAAAGGGGAGATAATACAAAGTGGGGCACATACAAGGGAAACATCAAGAGTGTTTGCGCTGAAGGAGGTGGGAGAGGATGGGCACTTTGTTTTTGTCAAGGGATAGACCTGCTATTTTTTCAAAATTTTTTGAGAAGACAGTGTGGGTGGGAAATAGGGAACAGGATAAAGGAGAAAGGGTAAGGGTTAGGGAAGTATCACCTGGAATCCCAGTCTACAGAGCCTCAAACATGTCCACTGCCAGATGGTGTTGCAGTGGAAGACCCTGATATTGAGGGGAAGGTACATGTGTTGGTGTGGTGGTCAGCACCCACTGGGAGATCATGTCTTCTACAGGCTGAACAACTTCAACTGGCTGAATTCTCCTGTCCACTGCCTCTACTAGACCAGTATATGCTCAACCAAGCTCACAAGCCCCCTTTCTGTGAGGCTTATCAGGCTGCCATGTGCTGGAGTGCCTGCAGGACCAGTGCCTCCATTACATCCGTGTAAGGACATCCCTGGAAGGGCAGAAGGTGATCTCTGAATATCCTGGGAGGTATGTACCCAGTCTGCTCCTGAGGGATTTGAACCTGTAAAAAAAAGGAAAGTAGATGACAGAGAAACAAAGCAAAAAAGGAGAAAGGAATGCATAAGCAAAATGTGAAAACAGCAGAAAAAGAGGTGGGGAAAGACAAAACAGGAAAAGCACAATAAATCTACACAGTATTGTTTACATGCCATTTCAATACTGCATTAAAATCTTTATTGAAGTAAAACTTGTGTACTACAAGTGCTTATGCATACAAGGGGGTTAGTGATTTGGGATGTGCTTTTCTACTTGTAAGGAATGATATGAGTAATGCTTATGCATACTTGTGATGAATTCAAATGGTAAGGGTTTCTTGAAGAGGTGCGTGTTTCTCTCAGTTTATGTACTTAGGAATACATTGAATACAGTAATAAAAATACTCTATAATTATTGCAGGTGATCAGGCTAAAACTCAAAAAAAAAAAAAAAAGTGAAAAAAAAGTTTGAACTGTACTGTCTTCAGTTACATTTTTTTATCTGTAAAGGCATAACAACATTTTACTTATATGGAATACAGAAAACAGTTGTAATAACAGAGTTTCTTGCACATTTATTTTATACTAGTACAATTATTTCAACACTGTATTGTAAGCTTCTTATACATATTTAGAACTAGCAAGTCAAAAACATTCTCTTGGATACTTGTCATATTTCCAGAAGATTCCACAAATCTTTCTAATCTTCTTTGCTGCTGCTAATTTCTTATCCTGCTATGGTTAAAAGAGAGTAGACAAATCTGTTTACTTGTATTTGAATTACTGGTATATATAAATATAAATAGTCTTTATTCCTGTCTAAGCAATAGCAACATTTGTTTTCTTTTTAATTTTCTCTTGCATATGCATAACTCTTTGAATTAGTACAATACTGTGGCAATATTCCCTTTTATTTAGGAGAACAATAATAAATATGAAATGTGTCTGGAGTGTTGTTTTCAAAACATGTAAGACTGCTTTGGTATAACTGACTTACAAATACAGAAATGTAGCAATTCATGGACGTGTGCATTTCCTTTTTTGCAGAAATGTATCTAATTTAATAGGCAAAATTGAAGTAAAACAACATTTTCTCAGAAAAGTTTATTTTGGTCATTTACTTGTCATTGCAACCCTCACCACCTCCCCCAACCTGCATTCTAACTAGGGTGTGGAGATTTTAGCCATTCTGTACATGTAATTAGAAATACTTTTGAACAAACAACTGTGTTAATTAATCAACAGTTTCAGTTATATTTCTATGGGCTACACAAAAATGACTTTGTCTTGTGTAACTGTTATAACTCTTTTCTTGAAACGGCAATAAAATATAAATGTGTAAATGCACTTTTTACGTCATAACCTTATAAATCCGGTCACCATTACTATTACCTGTAACCTAGTACATGATTTACCGAGTTACATATAGCGATGATTACTTTAATATACTTATGTGACACGTCTATTTATTTTTATAATCTGTTAGCACATTACTAATATTCCTCTTTGTTTAAAAGATGCATACATGATTACAAACACGCTTATAATTTCCTATGCATTACATTAATAGCAGTGCAAGTAATATTTTCATGTACACAGATCTGTCTTTGCAAATACATGTATTTATGCAAACGTGTTAACCTTTATTTTTTTTAATATGACTCAGTTAAGAAACCAGATATTTTATTTATTGTAAAACTCTGGCCTTCTTACCACAGCTTAGTCTACCCACTTGGTCAGTTGGTCAGCCTTGTTCTTCTGCAAGCCTTCATACATGTGATAGCACTGCTGGCTGGGGTGGGTTATATCTGCCGGCTTGACAGGTGGCCACCCATCTCCTGCCACGTACCATTTTTTTCCAGGTGCTATTTCTCACCTTGATCTTCTCCAGATATGAATCATGCGAAAGGTAAGGCATGATCAAGGTCTCTTTATTAGAGCAGCTAGGAGCGCAGCCTTATATCATCACAAGAGTTGCTATCTTTTGAAGGGCCAGAACAAGATTGAGGAAAGTATAGCGAGGGGTGTATTAAGCAGAGTGAGAAACACTCCCTTTTAGGGTGTAACAACACCTTAACCAAACCCTTTTTGCTAGCATGGTCATTACAACAGGTAATGATACTATTAGCAAGTGTGGTGTAATCAAAACTGCTTTGCTGCATACTGATTTCCTTAAAGGAAACATTTGCCCTTCCCTTCTATGTGTCATAAAAAAATTAAACATATGGTTAATAAGTTGTATTGATAATGCTTATTGGTAAAAGTTATTTGTCTTGTACCCTAATGTCGTTATGTGTCAAGTAGTACAGTAGAAATGTTATTTTTCTTTTTTTTTTTTTTGGGGGGGGGGATAAATGCTATTATGTATGTAATTTTTTACATTTATCACTTTATGATTTGTTAGAGTTGCTAGGGTGTGACACAAACTGTTGGGTGGGCAGGGATTAAACTTCAGATTGCTGCACACCTGGCATTCAGATGATTCCTTTTTTTAACTACATTTTTATTTTGGCTAGCTTAGGACCATTCATGCATTCCCATGGAAAGCTTGGGATAGCTGTGGAGTGCTTCAGACTGGAAACATCTGCAGTTCATCCATGTCATTCTGAAATAAGTTCATATAATGTCTGACGTGCATTCACTATCGTCAAAATGCCAAAATTCGACAATATACCTCAGGACACATGTGCGTATTACTACAATTCATATTGATGCATGTAAATTAGCCTAATTTGCATATAACACATGTAAATGTCCCTGACTTTACCAGTAAGTTGAGCATCTCCATATTAATTCTTGAATAGCTGAGATAGGTGGCAAATATATTAGGATACTGAAGACGTACAAAAGCAAGGAAAACATTTAAATTATTATTTTTATAAGATACACTTAAAAATTATTTCAATATTGTTGTAAGGCTCATTTGCAATGATCTTAGATTTTTGCTATACATGTTATAATAGCAATGACTAACTGGTAAATTATCTGCCATTTTGAACTTGAATTTCATGACATGAGCAATAGAACGGATTAGTGATTACTGAAAATGATCATTACAGAATTATTCATTATTGTGCATACATGGGTATAAATCAGTAATTTACTACATGATCGTGAACAGGCACATGTGATGAATCTGATGTTTTGGTAGTGACAGTGAGGAGAAAAAAGGCAACATTAGCAGTACATGACAATGACAGAGGATAGGGCAAGGATATTTTCTTGTTAACAAAAGTGATAGAATAAGCTGTAATTAACATATTTTACACTTTGCATGGATATATTAAGATTTTTATTAGATAGTCATATTTGTGTTAACAAACAATTACTGTGGGTGGCAGGAACAGCTGGCCAGTGGTTTGTACTTTAAGAGGTGATTACATCCAAACATTACTCTCACACTTGCTGATTCTAGCCTTTTTTTGTTTTGTGTTGCTTTAACATGTAGTACTGATGAAGAATACGGGATCAAAGCTCAGAAAGGATAACTTCAGCCATGGGGAACATCATGTCCTCATGGTAGCACTTAGGACATATGGGAAAATTCTTTGTGGTAAAGGGGCAGCCAAGACTAGCTAATAGGAACAAGGCCTTTAGCCAGGTAGCTGTTGAAATCAATATAGTTAGAGGCAGAAATCGAGCACTGGAACAGTGCAATAAAAGGGCAAATGATATGGTAGCACATGCTAGAAGCAAGGCCAGGCAGAATGCAGTTATCTGCACCACTACGGGGGGGGGGGTCCTAATCTTATTCAGTTAATGCCAAATGATGAATACCTTCTGTCCATCTATAGGGATGACTATGATACAGAAGATGGTGCAACAGGAATTATTAGAGGTGGTGTGTAAACTGCTCCTACTAACCAGTGTCTGCAGCAGCAACACTTATCTGCTCATAAAGGCTGGTTTCAAATTAGTAACACACGTTTACATAGAGAGAACTGAATGCTGACAATGAATGATGTAATTAAACACATCATAATTCATTATTACTGGGTGAACCTAGTATATCAGCAAATAATGAAAATAAAGACAGTGTGCATGGCCAACATCCCCACTCACTCCCTTGTAAGCATACTGTACTGTATGCTGTTGCATTACTATTGTTTTTTAATGTTTTGTAATAATTTTGTACAGACTCAGCATCAGAAACAATGCAACAATACCAATAAATAGGGATGACTATCAGCAGAAGAATGGGTGTTGCTGCTGCTGATGATAACATTATTATAGTTATGAGGCAGCCTGAGGGAAGTGAAAGACAGTCCCCAAGTTTAATGGCAGGTCCTCTCACCCCACAACATGTTAGTAACTCTGCAGAAAGTGACAGTGTAACTCAAAGTCAAGCACAAGTTGACATACCATTCACTGTTGTACTGGAGGATCACCCCTGCAGCTCTACATCAGTATCGCCAAACCCAAAGGTACACTTTGAGGATGATGGCAGACATTGAAAGGCCACAGTGTCCACAGTGCCACTTTTACAAAAGAGAGCCAGGCACAGGAATTTCTTACAGCTACCCCAGGAAACATGTAAAGCATTGGCTCCCCAACAGGAAATGTGTTGTGACATTGTTAGGGCTTAGAACACTGCCATATAGAGTCAGCTGGAAATTGTCAGAGGCCTCCAGGGTATGCCAGATGATTTCCAGTACTACTTTAAAAAGGCTTAAAGCAGGGATAATGCCATGGTCAAACTGTTGCGTAGTATTGTGACACACCAAGCATCAGTGGATGCTTCCATTCATACACTAGTTAGGACATACCAGAGCTAAATGCAGAGGATGGGGTACTGTCAGGATACATGAGGGGGATCACATGATACTTCTCAAGACAGTAACATCAGTAGTCAAAGTGAGCAAACACAACACATTTCACACAGGCCATGTCAACGGACATCTACACCTAGCAGCACCTCACATTCAAGGTAATGTTCATGATGACACAGCAGTGTCAGGTCAGTGACAGCAAGATCACCTGCATCAAGTAGGTCACAGCATTGGACTCTCCTCCAAATCAGTTATACCATTACCTGGCCTGTCAGTAGGAAATGTGTATGACTCATTTGATCTTGAACTACTGTGAATTAGCTTCATTGGCACAGCTTACTGTTTAGTTGAAATGGAGTTTGGGGTGAGGTTGCATATGTATAGTGATTTCATCACTGTAAAACTAATAAGTATACAATAATGAACATTTGACAAAAAACAATGCTACATGGATTACCGTTCCTACAGGTGGCGGTCAACTAAAACATCAAAATAGTAATGAATAAACATTTTCAGGCAAAGTATATCATAAGCAAATGACACATAAAAATGAGCATCCTACCCTGTAAACCTACACTGCTGCTACTACACCCTCCCCACTGCACAAATGATGATGGTTTTTGAGTCAGATTTCTTGTGCATGACGCTATAAAATTAATCTGATGTGAAGTACAACAGAATAAACTAAGAAGAAATGACATATATAAATAAATGAATTATCTACATTTGCAATGCAATGCCTCATGAAGTATTTTATTTTTGTCAGTATTCCTTACTTTTGCATACTTAAGTAATCATTAAGGCAGAAGTTATTCATTAAAACACACACAATTGTGAATTATTTTCTATTTGATGCCTTTTGACATTGATGAACAGGAGTCAGTGAGCACTCAGGCATGTCAACATCATGAGTATTATTCAAACGGGTAACAAAAATATATGTATATTTTTAGAAGCGAGAGAGAGAATGCCAGATGGACATTGATAGCAGACCATGCACCACACAGCATAGTCAACAGATATCACTGTATACATCAGTTATACTCTGTGTTTTTTGCCAGAAAGGAAACACTAACCTGAATGTCACGGTCCATAGTTTTGGACTAGACACCACCTCTTTACCTATGCAGATGGATACAGTGCATGACCTTGCCACATGGGGTCCCTTACTACTGCTGCCAGCTGGTCACTATTAGTCATAGTTGAACTAGAACTGGATGCTGCAGTGACAGAATAGGTTACTTCATTGCCAGACCAGTACATAATCATGTTATGTAGAATGCAACATGCAGTAAACATCCACAGACAGTAGCTGGGTTCATACTGAAGTGCACCCCAGACTCATTCAGGTACCTGAAATGGCACTTCAGAAGGCCAAAGACCCCCTCAATGGCAATATTGCTCTGGGACAAGGATGTGTTATATGTCAACACTGCAGCTCCACTTAGATTTCTTACTGGGGTCATGAGCCATGGCTCCACTGGATATCTAGCATCACATGAAAAACAAGAGAGAGTAAAAAAGAGGGAGGCAAACAAGGAAAATATTAGCATACAGCAATATACTTTAACATAAATAACTAATTAAACAACATATTAAAACCAAAATATTGTTTCTATTTAAACAACAAGATGACCACTGGGCATCCTCTCATGGAGGAAGGGGTGATAGAGTGAGCTAATGTACCAGATGTGGGAATCATGTGTCTTGAGAAGATGTTAGGCAAGACATTGGGCATTCACCCTCATGCATCACACACTACCTGGCAAACAGATGTACCAATCCACCCATGCCAAGAGTACATCCAAGAACTGATGCAGTATTCTCGAGGCAGAAGACTATGAGATCCCCAGCATCTCCCCAGTCTGTCTCTAGAAGACCCCCATAGCAAGTATAGTGAGGGCTATACATACCTTTATGTCCACAGGAATAGGAAGTCCACACATTTCACCAGTGTCCCTATGCAGGCCAAACATGCCAACTAAGACCATTTCAGTGAATCCTGCTAGGTGCAAGCAATTTTGGCCCAGCAAAGACAAGCAAACAACTCAGACCTAGAAATAGCAAAGCTCTCAGCAATTGATAGATTTTTCATGGATTGCAACTCTGATAGATTTGGTAATGCTTTCCTTTATATATCACATATGTGACCAGCACAGAAAAGCAGGAAAATTTTACTATGTATTGAAAACGGTGCAAAATATATAGTCCATTAGCATATGAAGATTTACATCGCTCCTCATTTCCATCTCATTATTTGTACATTTGCATCAGCACATTATTCAAGGTCATCATGCATTGGCATAAATGGCCTCTATGAATCATAGTCCAATTGCACTTGTTCACGGATGTCTCTGAAAGCCTAACAGTTTGTATAAATGGCTATGAATACAGGCCCATGTTTAAAGCTTTTCTTAGCAATTCTTTTTGCTGTAATTATGCTCTCATCATGTAAAAACTGGCTGTCAGATTCTATAATATGTTGTTTCTACTTTAGTTAATCAGTTGAGCTAAATTTAGTTAGCATTAATAAATTTGTGTTTGTATCCCCTGCATTTTAAGCAAATGCCCAATTACTTCCTGATTCTGTGTTAAATGGTAACACCTTCTGATGATGTCAAAAGGTGCTGCAAACATGTTTTAATTCAATACCCTGAGCTACTGAATTGAAGATAGTCCAACTCTGCCAGGAGCAAGTAATGACATTTTGGAACATTGTATGTTAATGAAACTCATTATCTTTTCAGAGTTTAGCCTAATTTTTCCCTAAGGACTCAGTACAGCTGCTCATTCTAGACAACATTACCTGGTGCAGCATCTCCACCTGTTTATCAGATCCAGTATTGCCAACAGGGAACAGGTTCTGGCATACAAGTGTAGTTGCATGGGTTGATGCTCTCTAACTCAGGAGCTTCCCCTGTAGGACAGCATAGTCATCATACTGAATTATCCCCTCCTAAGGTGACGATGGGTTTGTAGGATCACTAACCCACCAGTGAATTAAATCTACTTTTGAAAACAGGACATCGTGTGTTGTCCCTTTAGAAGTTTGGGGTATCGCTTGTACTATACCAAAATGCATATATGAATAGTTTCAGTCCCTCTGCCTCTGACTTTTAAAACCTGCAGTACAGATCAACCAGTATATGAAACTCAGTACATTAGACAGTTTGGCTTCCATCCAGGTGCTACCTGCAGTACTTAGTCCCACATACATAGGTGAACCTTCCACTTTGTCAAGAAGACTAAGTTCAATGCATAGTTTCCATTCCAGCACTAACCCAGTCAATGTGTAGCACAAATATACTTGCTTCCATATAGGCTATCACTGAGGTGTTTCACATACCCTCAATTTTCTCTCTAAAGTGATTATCCATGGCAGATAATTTATTACAATTTTACCTGCACTAACTGTATGCCAAGCACTAAATATTTGGCTAGGAGTTTCATCTTGTTCCATTTTGCTTTTTATTTAAATATAAATGCATTTATTTAGTTTATGAATTTATTGTCTGCTTGCCTGACTGACTGCATGTATTGCAGTCTATGTAACTTTGCTTTCCCACTACAAACTGTTTGCCTCCTGTATTATATCATAAGAATCCAGGACCACATGACTTGGAAACAGGAAGTGAATGCACAGTTACTCAGCATACAGGAAATACAAAGACAGCTTTATTAAACTTAACAAATATGGCCACTATGAAGAAACTACTGTAAAAACTACAGATTTTATGATCAGAAAGCCTTAAAGTAGTTTAATTATTGCAAAAATTAAATTATAGAAAAACATCTTTATACATGATCTTTAAAATGTCAGCTTTTACTTAATCTAGCCAAGTTAATAATAGGGTTAGTCTGGTCCAGGAGTACAGTGTCTGTTTTGGGTGAATAGGTTGAAGGGCTCTATCCTCATAAGGTCTTAATTCTTTTAGTCTTGTCATTTAAATTAATATCTTTTTATCACTTAATTGACTCATTTATTTAAGTACTGTCCATTAATTGTCAGGCACAAGCTAATTTTATGGGCATTCGTTTTATTATAAAATATTTTATTCATTGTTTATCTCAAGTAAGGCATTGTTGCCTTTAGTTTGTTTAAATAATATGTGCATATATATATATATATACATATATATATATATATATATATATATATATATATATATATATGCGCGTGTGTGTGTGTGTGTGTGTGTGTGTGTGTATGTGTGTAAATATATAAATATAGATAGATACACACACATACTTATCTACTTCAGTTGATCAACCTTGCAAAATGCCGAAGTCATATGGCCGAGGCCATATGACCGACATTTCGGAAGGTCGAAACTAAAATAAAAAAAACTAAACTTTTTTGTTTGTTTTTGCAGGGGGACAAGCCTCCCTGCACCCCCACACCCCCTGCTAATTAAATATACCAACTCTGAGATCACACTACATTGATGAAAAGGTAAATGGCAAATTTCCCATTCCTCAATGTATGGCAATCTCCATTCACACTGTTCAAACTTTTGAAATGTTGATCATATGGTCTCGGCCATATGATGTTTGACATTTCAAATGGTAGGTCAACTGAAGGGGGTCCATATCTCCATATATACACACAGGAGAAATTAGAACACGTTTTTGGGCTGTTCATCATTTATTATGCATTTAGCACCATATTTCAACAATGTAATTCATATTAATGAACAGTGATCTATTATGAAGCTTTGTTCAGAGTTAACCCATATTTATTTATATATATATATATATATATATATATATATATATATATATATATATATATATATGTATGTATGTATGTATATATATCAGTATATTACTTTACATCACCAAAAAACTCTGATTGATAGTAAATACATCAAACATGTTCACTGGCAATCATTATTAGTAAAATATCTAATTGAAGTGATTGCAAATGTAAACAAAAGTGTGACATTTGCAATCATTTAAAACAATTAAAAACTTAAATTTTACTTTGGGCTTCACCACCCACACTGCCTGACATGGGGGCTCTGCCCTGACACACCCAAAAATTAAATATGTTACCTCCATGGTCACACAAATGAGGAGAAAATTCCTTAACTATATTATAGTCAAACTGTTGCAGTTCGACTATAATATAACATGATCACTTTCACCACCAACAAAAATTAGTAAAAACATTGGCATGCAATAAACGCACATATATTATACAAAAGCACTAGTTTTTTTTTCCTTAATTTCTGGATAGGATCATGGATTTATTGGAGGAAATGAAACAGAAGTGGAGCTGCATTGTGGAAGATATCTGTTGATTTGAAAAATAACCAACAGAGGGTACAGAACAATTGTCAGAATTGGTTCAATCTAATGCAAATAGAGGCTGCCAGCAAGCACCACATACAGAAGTAGCTGATGAAGGTACAGCCTGCAAGACAGCAAAATGGTGAGTGAAGAAAGGCCCATCTGCATTCCTTGAAAAGGACATGGTAATTTAACTTCCTCTATTATGGGAACAAGTGAGGATACCTAAGTCTGTGAAAAGGGGCAGTTTTAACAGGTAAATGAGTATGTACAGACAGATGCTTTGAATGAAGAGGGTTGGTCCAGGCTTTTTGCTTTAGTAGTAGACAGGGCATGTCGGCTACATCAGAAACTCATTCAGGGCTGGACACTTGTAGCAAGAATGGTAGTAATCTAGGTAACAACAATTTTCCAATTACTACTTCTTCTTAAAGAAGTCATAAACAGTAGTTCTGCACAAACAGATAAGACTATTAATGATGCAAGTTCAATTACACATAATATTTACATTGTTCATCATAGGGCAGCAATCACTTCACACATTACTCAGAAAACGGAAAGAATATGGAGTGGGAATACATGGAAATATTTAATCTCATTGGTTTGGATGGAGTGCAGTGCATACTAGATTCTGAAGCACTAGGGTCAAAAGATATGGTGGATGTTTTGGCAATGTTGGGTTGACATCAGACCAATAACCTGATAGTTAAGTCTTATGATAACTGGGTTTTAGGATTCATTTATTTCATGTCAGTAATCAGTGAAAAAGAACCTGAGTGATCCCTGCCATGACTGAACTATTTTTTTATGATCAGAGAAGCACATGGTTGTGGTACGACAAATTGTTTAGAAAAATTAAGGGCATGGACAAGCATCTCAAATGGGAAAGGAGACACCCTGACACATGGTTAGGAGTCATGGCTGATAGGCCAATACCCCTGGTTATGCAAAATGAAGAACAAGAAAGCCCTGGGTTTACATACATCCATGTGTACAAATATTTCATCCATGGGCAATAATGCCCTTCTAGCTTGCCAATATACCAAAACACTTGTTCCCATAATAAGTGTCCAGGCTGTTTTTAAAAAAATATCTAAACTAGTACTTGCTTTAATGTAATTTGGTAGTCTGTTCCATGCATCAGCTGTTCTATTAGACAACCAATTAGTACACTTCTCATTCCTATAGAATCTTCTACATAGGTTGTCTGATAATTCTGCAGTACATTTTGTAAACTCCAAACATTCCAGAGGTAGTTGTCACTAAATGCCCTGTATACCTGAATAAGATCTCATCTTAGATATCTGTAAGAGACACTGTACAAGTTCAGATAATTTAGTCTTTAATAGTAACTTAAATTTTTACATTCATGGATGCTCTTGGTATATTTCCACTGTACTCTTTCCAGTTTATTCATGCTTGTTTTCTTATAGGGTTTACATATTGTTATTCCATACTCAGGTTTGGGTCTAATGTAGCCAACAATGACTTCATAAATTTTGATTTCCTAGACTTTATAAATCTTTTTATACAACCTATAGTTTTATAACTATCATTAACCAATTGGTTGATATGATTAGAAAAACTCATAGCTGAGTTTACCCATATACCCAGTTCCTTAACTGATTCTACAGTTTCAGTCACTGTGTGCTGTATTAAATATTCGCCGTTTCAGGTTTATGTCTTGCTGGGTGTTCACTGCTGGTTCTTGTGTATGGCTGGCCTGCAAGTTTTCACACATTTGTTCTGTTTGTGGTGGTAAGCACCTTGCTTCAAATTGTTAATTTAGAGAAAGGCAATCCTGTGGCTTGCAGTTTTGTGGGTAAGTCTAATAATGCTATCAGTACTGCAGTGGGGAGGGACAAACCATTTTTTAAGGCTACAATAAATCCATCTGTTTTTGCAGAACCAGGTAAACAAGTGTAAAAATATATGCCTATAAAGTAGACAATTTTGCAGAACTACTTAAAGATTACACTAACAGGCCATATGCAGTTGAATTGTTAAATGGTTTTATATCAGGGTTTTTCTCTCAGGTCAAGCTCTATTAGTGATTCTACAAACTACAAGAATTTTAAGTCATTTAAGGGGAGGGAGGCCATAGTCTTGGACATCCTGAGCAAAGGAATTGAGAGAGATAGGATACTGGGCCCTTATCAGATCTACCATTTAAGGTTTTTATAGTTTTTGCACTTGTATTGGTAGCGAAGGAGAAGGACGGTGAATTTTGATTAAATCACCACCTATCTTTCCCAAGCAGCACATTGGTGCCTGGTGAGAAAAGGAGGGAAGATCCTAAAGATCAGTATTCTTCATTAGATTAAGCCATTCGGGTAACATGGAAATCCAAAGGCTTGTTAAACTTGGTATAGAATCTGCATTTTGTCACCTTTCAACTTAGGTATGCAATTTGAGGGTAAATATTATTTTGTTTTAACCTATGTACTGTTCTGTTATTGGTACTACTTTTGAGCAGTTTAGTTCAATCCTCCAGTGGTGTTGGAAGAAAAACTCTCCTTCACAGAATGTTGTTCACTACTTAGATGATTTCCCCATTGTGGACTAAGGTGAGATGGGTACCAAAAATGGACTACATTTATTTCAGGATTTGTAGCAACAGATTGGTTTCCTGTTGGTTCTTGACAAAATATAAAGCCTCAGTAAGTTACTTACATGCTTGGGTTAAAACTAGATGTAATTTCCTCTTCTTTATGAATACTGCAGAATAAACTGGATGGCATTTCATCATGTATTCAGAATTTTTTGTCATCTAAGAAAGTTACAGAAAGTCAAATCATAGAACTGCATGGTTTCTTAAATTTGTCTTGCAGGGCTATTGTCCCAGGCAGGGCTTTCTTCAGATCATTGTGCAAATAAATTTGAGGTAGTTGCAAAAATGTCTATGGGGTTAGGGTTAATAAGAGGGTGAGGGCAGACTTCCGATTATGGTCAGATTTTCTGTCAGATTTCAGTAGGAGGTTCTTCTGTCAGGATGGATATTTGTCAAAAACTCTTTGCAACAGACAGTGGTTTTCAGCCTCATGGCCATGGCATTGATCTAAAGAGAGGATGAAAGGCATCATATTTTTATAATTAATGCCCATTTGGGAGGCTGTATTTGTATGGCAAGGTCAGTTGTGAAACAAGACAATTAACTTTAGATCAGATAACAAGGTAGTTATCCAGTTTTTGATTAAGAACTCATCTAAATCTGTTTGGGTTCATTCTGTGGTAAGGCTACTGGTTTTGTTAAGTTTGTCCATTAATTTGTCATTCTCTGCAAAGCACATTCCAGGTATTTGAAATGTTTTGGCTAATTCTGTGTCACATGCCATTCATCTGGTCACCTGGTTGGTGTGCTAGTAAAAGGAGCATCTTTTTTTCACTTATAGAGCTAGGGTGGGGCTCTGGCTTGTGGACTGGAACAGGGCACTGGTTGAGCCAGCTACTGCTCTGAACAGAGGGACCACTATGAGCAATAAAAGAGCATTTCTGATGAACTGTGATTAAATTTATGGCCAAAATCCTCCAGAAACACTGTCATAAACAGCTTAAAGTTTAACAGGATAACATTTAATATAGCTAACAAGGGATAGGAGAGGGCAAAATATATAACATAATTATTTTTCATCTTGATCACATACAAAGGCTTAAGCATGTCTCTTCACATTGTTTATACCTTTTCAACAAGTCTATCTTATGCTTTCTTGGCCAGTCACTGGCTCTGGCAAAATATCTCATAACTCCTTAATGAATATCATGTTTTCTGTTATATAATCACGTTGACCTGCTTTCCTAATCAAAGCACATTTGTTTTTTCTGTTACTAGTATCCTTCCACAAATGTCACTGTGTTACGTCTATTCTGTGAATTCTTCAAAACTGCCTCCATGTTTAGACTGCTCTAAGCTCATAAATGCTGTTCAAAATCATAACAGTTCCTTCTGCAATATATACTTCATCATATCCCCCTGCAGCAGTGTGCATATTAAAGTTATAGTTTAAATCTCATACATGTCTCTTTACAGTGATGTTTAACAAAACCTCTGTGAATTTCTGATGTGGTAAGGTATCATCATAACCCTGAAGTAATCTTACTGTCTCTGATTTAAAATACCAGATGATACATGAGGTAGTATGTGAGGGTACCCTTTAGGGTATCATTTTTGAAAGTATCTGTGAAGGAAGAATTATTAGCATGAAAAAAATGTTGCAGTTCCTCAATAGGTTATGTAGGTAACATGGACATAATACACTGAAACAGAAAGCAATGCAAATAGTTATTCACTACAAAGATGGCTATAAGTTTTAGTGGTAGAAATGCTTTTAACTGAAGCTGAGAAGCTATTAGATTCAGAAATCTATGCCAGTGATTCTGGGAACATTTATTTTGTAATCTGAAGAACATGTAGAACTGCGTAGCTATCTATCAAATATGCAGTGTAAAATGCTAACTATATTTACTTAAGCAATGGTAGACTAAAACTCTTCAGTATATTTGTTTTTAAACCATAACCAATTCTGAACTCACTTAAGTGCCTGAGCAGCTAGGTGCAACACTATTAGAAGCTGATGTTGAATAAATAAAAATAATTAATTAACAGGAGTACTTAGGAATGTACAATGCTAAACTATTTGGTGACAATACCTTTGTGCATGCATTCTTCAGCATAACACAGTAAGGTGACAAACATATTAAAACAGTGTGAGTAATTAACATTCTAAAATTTTGTATATGATATATAATTTTATTTATTTTGTAAATAGTCCTACCATAGATGGAGTTTTATTAATACCTAGTCCCTTACTGACTGAATCCAACATATATTTATCTATCTATATATATACATACATATATGTGTGTGTGTGTGTGTGTGTGTGTGTGTGTGTGTGTGTGTGTGTGTGTGTGTGTGTGTGTGTGTATGTGTTCCAGTTTAATTCATCATGTTGTATTTTGTGTTCTATTACAGGTCATTAAACAGCAAAACCACAAGCATCAGAAATGCCAAAAAATAATGCCAAAAACACAGAAGGGCAAAAAATGTAAATTAATGCGTTTTTGCAAGGGGCAACCCCCCACATCCCCAAATTTATATATACCAAGAAGTCTAGTTCCAGAAACAATTCTGCCCCAACTCAAAGAAGGGAGAAATCAATCCACCTCTGGTACAGGGGACGAGGGTAGTGTGCACTACTGAGTAAATAGTAGCTAGATGACCCATGTAGCCCACCTAGGCTTAGCCTGACAAGGTCACTTCACAGGTAAGTACTAGGTTAGCTGCCCTTATGGGCTATTTTATGCCTAGCTAATTTCCCCACCAAGGGTGAGAATCAAACCCCATACCTTGTATCTGTGAAGCTAACACCTTAACCATTACACCAAACTCCATCCCTCTAGGTATACAATCTTGCATTCTGTACAACATAAGAGTAGTGCCACCACATAAGTATCAAATGAGAAGTGATTCAAAACATCATAAAATGACCGTAATATACCGCCAACCCCCCCCCCCCCACACACACACACACACACATACCAATTGACTGCAGTTCACTTGAAGCCACTATATGGACTAGTCGACTATATTGCAAAGGTTGAAGTTCAGATCCAATAGCATGCAAACTACAGGAAAGAGTGATATGAAATAAGAAGAATTAAACCTTGTCAATGTAAACTGACACTTGGGACTCTGGTGGAGAAAGAGCTGGAGTTTGTAGAGGAGGTTTTAAAGTACCAGCTAGATTTAATTTGTTTTACTACTACACATAGCATTTTTTCTGGCACCAGACTTCTTGAGCTGAAGTGGTTTGTCTCACCTCTAGGGATGACCAACAAGAGAGGTTCCAGATGGGTTTAAGGATACTGACAAGTCCCTAAGTGGGTGCTGTTCAGATGGAGTCTGTACCAATAAACAAGAAGGTTGCCTCAATGTGGCTGAACACTCAATGCATATGCATGTAACAGCTATACAGAATAACCTTTTTAGAGATCATTGCTGTGTTGTTCAGTAGAATGCCACCTATGGCTTCTGCAGTTTTACAGGAAGACTTCATCACTCTTTATTTTTAAACATGAGGATGGGTCCTCATAATACTCTGACCAAGCAGCACCTTGGGTCAAAGGTCAATGAATAACTTAGTTGTCATGTTATGAGGTCTGAGGCCACACATTTTGGAAATTCTGATCAAGACTGGCACTGCACTGTTAACTGGTGGTGAGTTAGATCAGATGGACGAGGCTACATCTGAACAGACATGAGAAACCTAACATGTGCGGTAGGGGTGTCCTTAGAAAGTCTATGTTATTCTTCTGTGTCAGATGGGTTCAACTCCTACATCCAGAATAGCATCTTATTTATACCTGGGGAGGATGAGGGAGCCTTAGTGGCAGAAATGTGAAACCTGTGTGATTGACACTCATCATTATAGTCACAAAAGAGTAGCATATCCTAAATGGACAGCTGTGATCCCACACCCCTGCTAGCTACTTGTGTGTGTGTGTGTGTGTGTGTGTGTGTGTGTATATATATATATATATATATATATATATATATATATATATATATATATACTAACTCCACGATTACTGACCCTTTGGCCAAGAAGAAATCCCCAAAGTACTGAGCTCTTATCTTTTAAATATATGTCATGGAAATTCAGCCTTAGTGACCACATATTACAGTGGCATTTACTAATTCTTTGCATTAAAGCCTTGTGCCCATGCTGGAGGCATGAAGTAAGATTAGACTGTGTTAAAGGCCTCACTAGCTGAGACAGTGTCAAGGATCTGTGGCCAAACGATGGTCAATGCTTGTAATTGTGGAAACTTTAGCACTTGCTGGTGATTGATTGATAGGCACCAAGAGACAAAGAAGGCAGAAGCTGCACCAAAGTCATGTGTGTGTGTGTGTGTGTGTGTGTGTGTGTGTGTGTGTGTGTGTGTGTGTGTGCGACTGCGTGTGTGCGTGTGTGCGTGTGTGCGTGCGTGTGTGTGTGCGTGTGCGTGTGCGTGTGCGTGTGTGTGTGTGTGTGCGTGTGTGTGTGTGTGTGTGTGTGTGTGTGTGTGTGTGTGTGTGTGTGTGTGTGTGTGTGTGTGTGTGTGCATCTGTGTGTGTGTGCATCTGTGTGTGTGTAATTGCAGGAGGAGTCTTGCAATTCCATGGAAAATAACTTCTGGGTTGATACAAATAGGTCTTGATTTAGAAGAAGGAGGCTGGATATTGCCCAGGCTGGTCTCAGCAAGGGAGGAAAATCACAAGTGGGACATTACTGAGAGGAAGAAAGAAAGGTTTAAGGTAATTCTGAAACCAGGAAATATACCCACCTCTAAGCAGAAATTGCTAGACACAGATGATGGGAATTGGATCCATTTTAGTAAATGAGATGACTGTGGAAATAAGCACTCCCTCTGTGGCAAGGCTGCAGAAGTGGAAAAAAGCTTTCCAAAAATACTGAAGATACTGGATATTTCTATGCTATCATAGTCAACCTGTCTTTTCAGTGCTGTATGGAAGACTAGTACAGGATATTTGCATTGTCATACCAAGATAATCATTCTCATATTCAAAAACAGGGATGGAGGAATGTGTTCCAGATACAGAGAGAGCACACTTATTAGCTTTCCAAAGAAGGCATATGTCAAGGTACTGGAAAGCATACTCCATCAAATAACTGAGCCTCTAATTCTGGAGGAGTAATGCAGAGTCCAATCTGAACATGGAACAGTGGATCAACTTGTTATCCTTGCAAATATATTTGAGGAATCATGTGAGTTCACTAATTATGTCAATG
This sequence comes from Protopterus annectens, assembly GCF_019279795.1. NCBI lineage: Eukaryota > Metazoa > Chordata > Ceratodontiformes > Protopteridae > Protopterus > Protopterus annectens. The sequence continues at coordinate 1,375,904,086 of NC_056739.1, forward strand.
TTTTGTGGACTTAGAGAGAGCATATGGTCATGCACCCCAGTATGTTTTGTGGGAGGTGTTAAAAGAGTACTGTGTCCCTCAGCCACTGCTAAATACCATTCAGTCTCTGTGTCTGAGGTAAGACAATTGAGACCATGTTCTCAGTACTGTTAAATATTTATTTATTTATTGATTGACATTTATTTACCAGGAAAGTCCAGGGCAGTTGGGTCAAGATGTACCCATTTTCATTAAAGACCTGGGGAGAAAATCTCCAATACTATACAAAACATACAATGAGCACTATTTCAAATATTGTTACAAGTAACATAACATGAACGAAGCACAATTTAAAAAAGAACATACAACATAAAAAGAAAACTGATTGTGATACATGCTTAATGCCTTAGTATTTACATTAAAAATAATTAGAATAAGTATTAATGATGGGACACACAAACTAGGGAGATACTTTACTTTGTACTGTACCAAGAATAAACAAGAATAGTCATTGCCCTGAAGAGATAGATCACTGTTTTACAATAAAATGTTCATGAAATGCTAGCAGAATATAGGAATAAAAAGGATGCACGCAATATAGGAAAGGGAAAAGAGAGGGGGAAAAATGCCAATAACAAGACAGAGTAAAGTAAGTAACAAGGGTATGTGGTAAAGTTTAAAATTAGGTGGAAGAAAGGTAAGGAGAGGTAAAGTTAGATGAGGCGAGGTAAAGTGAAGTATGTGTCAATCCAGAATTGCAGCAGGATACTTTCATTCATTCATTGTGAGCACAGGATCTTCCCAGAGTTGTGTCTTGCCTCTCCTCTTATTTGTAATTTTCATTGATAGGATACTGGAGATTATCCAGTCTGGGAAAGTGAGGACTATATTTCTGTGTCTTGCAGTGTGTATTCAAGTGATTTGCTGTTAAATGTGATTCAGAGGGGATAAAAATCACCACCTCACAATCAAAGCTCATGGATCTCTCCCAGAAAAAGTGGACTACTTTCTCCAGATAAGGGGGAGCAGCTACCATATGCATATGAGCTTATGAGCCTTGAGGTCTTATTCATTAACGAGGGAAGAAGACAAGCTGCACATGAAGGTCACCACAGCTAGTATCTTTTATGAGACACACAATACTGTGCATAAACAAATCAATTAACAATAATTGTCTTTTCAGGAATGTGGATTTAATAGCCTTGCCATATAACATTCAAATTCCAGTGCTTATTTAAAATCACATGCAATACAGAACTTAAAATGTGCCTTTATTATGTCTATAGTGTACGTATGACTTCTAAAACATTTAATTAGCTTTGTATTATATTTCTCATTCATTCATCTCCACATATACAATAGCATTCCTTTATTCATGATGATCAAAAAAATATAAATTGCATGATCACTCAATATCATATTTTTGCTCATAAAGCTTGAGCAATAAATTATTAGCTGCATTATTAACTTGTATTCTTTCTGAACCACAGAAATTGTGATTTCAGACCTTAGTAAAAATAGTCAGCAGGTGATTGTAATTACAAGGCAGCAGAATGCCAGTGCCCGCAGGGTTAACATAAACTTTAATGACAAGGTTATTACCATGATCTTTTAGTTAGCTAACAAAAAGGAAAACAATTGTACTGGAACTGCAGGTATACTTAATGTTATGTATTTATTGTATGAGAAGTTCTGAATCATTCAAAGTAGTGTTGCATAAGGCAAATATCATCTATAAACCATTTAAATAGCAATTTTTTTTGATGAAAAGGAAATCACTTAAATAATTGTGTACTGACTCCTACTAGTGTAAATATAAATTAACAAAGCTGGAAGCTATACAAATCCCCACATGAGACCTACACATCTGCAGAAAGCATTTATTAGAGAGAATTACATATTTTAAAGCATGTTCACTGAATTCTATTATTATTTGAGCAGGATTTTTAGCATAATCAGTGGTTTGAGTTACAGATATTTTACTATCTATGCCTCCTTCAAAAAAAAAAATGCTAGCAAACATGTCCTTTGCATATGCTATCACAATTTAGAAACGTGTTCATCCTGACTGGAGAAATTACAGTTGTGTAAGTAAACTTAGCATAGCAGTAGATTTTTGAATAGTTCACTACTGCAGTAGCCTTAAGCAATGTGCAACATCCTGCCAAAGATCACACTCAGCCAGCCAGCTTTTCAAAGCTTTGACAGGGCTCCTTCCATATGTCCTAGGCACATGTTTGCATGAGGGATGCAGAAACAAACAGTGGCTAGAGTGCCGAATGCTTCAGAACTTTCTTATCTCAGAATAAAGAGAGACACTAGATCCTTGCCAGACAGGAACAGAAAAATAAAAGACCCAACACCATAGCAAAAAACAGAGCACTTCCTGGTTAAATAATATGCTCAGAGTCACACAGCATGCAAATGGAGTCTAAGAAACTCAAACCCTAGTCTACAGGGAGCAGCTTGCTAACAGTTCATAGTATTTATACTCTGTGAAAACTAGCAGTCAAAAAGAAGAACCATTCTGGATGAAATAACAAAATCAGGCAATATAAAACAGTTTTCACATACTTTTGTGCATAAAAAGTATAACATCTGCATACAAGTGTTTTTTTTTTGCACTACCACTTAAACTTTAAAACTTCAGAAATATTTTGCAGTGTTTCAAATCAAATGCTGAAACATATTTTGAATACACTGAGAAATATTTTTTTCTGATCATAATAAAATAGTTCACTACAAGATATTTACAAGAAATGTGTCTAGATTTTAACTGATGTACAACAGTTTGGCAACTGAACTATTTTCTTTCAGTGTTAAACATAATTGTTTAAATAAGCAGGTTTCTTTGTAATGTAATGAAAAACCTTTTACAGTTCCATCAAAATTTTGCTCATATTCAAAGTCTAACTGACAACTTTGTTGTTGTTGTTAAACTTTCTGTAAAACAAGCAGTACTGTGTAACTTATATCTATTTTAGAACCATTTACCATTGAGCCTTTAAAGTCAGTTACACAGTAAGTCTTACTGGATAAATAAAGTTGTGTATTTATTTGATCTTACTTAGGTACATAAGTAAATACTAGGCAATCAGTCTGTAGGACGTTACAAGCTCAGCCAATAAACCATTTTCTTAAAAGTTCCCTCCAGTCTTGAAGAGGCCAACACAAGATAGGCTGGCGAGAATTTTAAGCTGCCCATCCAATTTTCTAAGTTTACCCAAAAGGTGGCATGGGTGCTACTATGTATGACATGTATTGTATATTTGTTCTAGAAGTGTGGTATATGATGGTATATGAATCTATGACCTGTATTGTAAGTTTTTTTCTAGAACTGTGGTATATGATGGTATATGAATCTATGACATGTATTATAAGTTTGTTCTAGAAGTGTGATATATGATGGTAGATGAATCTATGACAAACCTCAGCTTTGGCCGGCTAAGAACTAGCTGTATTCAACTGGACGTATAAGAGAATTTAAGTACCTTTATCTGCACTTTTTTTTTTCAAAAAATACAGTATTTAAATTGATTTTAACTGTGTTGCAGGAATATTAACTGAACTGGAAGTTAGTCAGTGTTTGCTGAATTTTGTTATTTGCTAGTAATTACAGGTGTGGGGGTAGCCACATTCTTTGATTTCCTGTCCTTGCCTATTTAAGTGGTACAGTGTGAAATATTTTCTGCTTAAAAACCTCAGCTTTGGCCGGCTAAGAACTAGCTGTATTCAACTGGACGTATAAGAGAATTTAAGTACCTTTATCTGCACTTTTTTTTTCAAAAATACAGCATTTAAATTGAATTTAACTGTGTTGCAGGAATATTAACTGAACTGGAAGTTAGTCAGTGTTTGCTGAATTTTGTTATTTGCTAGTAATTACAGGTGTGGGGGTAGCCACATTCTTTGATTTCCTGTCCTTGCCTATTTAAGTGGTACAGTGTCAAATATTTTCTGCTTAAAAACCTCAGCTTTGGCAGGCTAAGAACTAGCTGTATTCAACTGGATGAATCAGAGAATTTAAGTACCTTTATCTGCACTTTTATTTAAAAAAAAATACAGTATTTAAATTGATTTTAACTATGTTGCAGGCATATTAACTGAACTGGAAGTTAGTCAGTGTTTGCTGAATTTTGTTATTTGCTAGTAATTACAGGTGTGGGGATAGCCACATTCTTTGATTTCCTGTCTTTGCCTATTTAAGTGGTACAGTGTGAAATATTTTCTGCTTAAAAACCTCAGCTTTGGCCGGCTAAGAACTAGCTGTATTCAACTGGACGTATAAGAGAATTTAAGTACCCTTATCTGCACTTCTTTTTTCAAAAAATACAGTATTTAAATTGATTTTAACTGTGTTATAGGAATATTAACTGAACTGGAAGTTTTGACTCTGCTCTTCAGTTAGTCCCACATACCCTCCCTGTTTTTGTTTTGGTGTTAATCTTAGTGACCTTGAAACTGCCCGCCCCTCTTATAAATTTGTGTTTGGATACTCCTTCTGGGCCCATCTCATTTTCTCACTCAACTGAGTGCAATGAGATCATATTCTGATTTCAGGCACTCCTACTGTGTACAAAGAGAGCATCTGGGAAACAGAAAAAAAAATTAAGCTTGTTTCCTGCCTTTCCTGTTAAGTGGTATAGACTATTTGTAGGCTTCTGAGCCCCCGAGCCCTTCTATGTTGGAGGGAAGCCTTCTAGCTTAGTTTTTTTCTTATAACTAGCCAGTTTTCTAGTTTCAGCACTCAAATCTGTTTCTTTGATCTCAGCACTTGTTCAGGAAAAAAAAAATTTTCATCTGCTTTTACTGTACTTGTGTTTCTACCTACTTTATTTTACTTTTGCATCATCTTAAAAGTACTCAATTGTATTTATTACTGCTTGGTGTAACTCATTCTAAGCCTTTTGGTTTAAACACTTGGGCTTCGGACCAGTTGTTTTGCACTGAGAGGGTTTGTGGTCTGCACTGTAGTGGCAGAACAGGTAGCTTACATCCTTCTAGGTTGGGAACTGCTGTTTGAGGGCTTAGTGTCTGTTATTCTTAAAGTGTATTGATTCTGGTTTAAGCACTTGGGCTTTCAGGCCAGTTATTTTACATTAAGAGGGTCTGTGGTCTGCACTCTTGTGGGAGGAGAGGCTGGACTCTGCCCTTCTGAGCTGGGAATTTCTGGTTAAAGGCTTATAGTGCATGCATATCTGAACTGCTTCTTACTGAAGTTGGTACGCCTTGTTTGCTGTGGCATAGACTGGATTCGGGCCTGCTGGATATAGCTTTGTTTGTGTAACTTGAACACTAATCCAGGCATTCTCTAAAGTATTCAATTGTATTTATTACTGCTTGGTAGTAACTTGATTAAAGTGTAGCTATCATTCTAAGTCTTTTGGATTAAGCACTTGGGCTTCAGACCAGCTGTTTTACATTAGGAAGGTTTGTGGCATGCACTGTGGTGGCAGGACAGGTAGCTTTCATCCTTCTAAGTTGGGAACTGCTGATTGGGAGCCCAGTGTCTGTTATTCTTAAAGTGTATTAGTTCTGGTTTAAGCACTTGGGCTTCAGGCCAGTTATTTTACATTAAGAAGGTTCGTGGTCTGCACTCTTGTGGGAGAAGAGGCTGGACTCTGCCCTTCTGAGCTGGGAATTTCTGGTTAAAGGTTTATAGTGCCTGAATATTTGAACTGTATCTTATTGAAATTGGTACACCTTGTTTGCTGTAGCATAGACTAGATCCAGGCCTACTGAATCTAGCTTTGTTTATATGCTTGTTATTTGTTTGCTTGTTATTTCCCTGGAACGCTAATTCTACCTAATACGCGGCTTCTCAGCGCTTCCGTGGATCACTAGTGATACCTGCATTGCTTACTGTACTTATTTCCTTGTTTCACTTGAAAGAAAGTTACTGTTTGTCATTTTTGCATTTAAGTTACCTGTAACACATTGCACTTAAGTTACCTGGCACTTGCTCACTAAAGCAATTATATAAGTCAGCACTAAAAATTAAAAGCACTACACCCTCACTCCCCACTGGCCCTTGTTTTCAATTATAAAGGAATTCCCAATATTATTCTAGCATGTCCAAAGGTCAGTTGTCAATCTCCTCTCCGGTCCAGCTGGTGAATCTGGGAATCTTGAGGCAATGTTACAACTGCCTCATGTACACAGACAACCCTCTCCTCCTCCCAACAAATTCCAACACATGTGAGAGATGCACCCATATAGCCAAACTGGAGGCTAAGCTCTCTCAACTCAGTACTGGCTTAACCAGTCAGGAGGAGAAGGAAACCACACTCACTACAATTCCAGTCTCACATAGACCTACCACAACAGCAAACCAAACACATAATCACACAAAAACATACTCAGAGGCTCTAAATAAAGGTCTGCCTAAGCAGCAGAGACCTCCAAAGCAGACACCCAAGCAACCGCTACCCCAAAACAAAACACGTGCAACGCATATCTCACAAAGCCAGTGTGCCAAATAGTCACAGCCCTTAAGACTAAACAACACACCTGATACACTTGTAATAGATGACTCTATCATCAGGCACACTGACGTCCCGCTCACCAGGCTGAACAAGGAGAGGGTCATGGTGAGCAGCCTGTCGGGCGCTAGGATCTGCCACATAACACAAGCACTCAGGTCACTCCAAGGCAAGTACAAATATGACTCAGTCATTGTCCATGCTGGTGTGAATGACCTGAGATGTACCTCCCTGGACTACATGGAAAGAGACATAGAGGAGCTCTCTGAGCATGTAGCCCAGGCCAGTATGACCCTGACCTTGAGTAGCATCTTACCCTTACCAAGAATGATGCCACAATATGAAGACAAGATGATCAATTTCAACAATTGGCTTAAGTACTGGTGTCATTCAAAGGGGATCCAATGCCTGTCAGCTTGGGATGATATGCTCGACAAGCCACGATGCTTCGCTAGGGACGGCTTGCACCTGTCACCCCTGGGCTTTCAGATATTGGCAAAGGCTCTTGCTAACCCCATAGTGCCTTTTTTAAGGAAGGCTTAAAAGACAAACCCACCTCCATAGGTATCACAAGGGATAAGAAACTAAGAGTAATGCTACTCAACGCCAGAAGTCTAAACCTCTAGATGCATGCACTCAAAACTCTCCTTAGCATGGAGAACATTGATATCTGTGCAGTAACAGAAACCTGGTTCAGGGCTCCTGAGAGCACCCCAGCACTACCAGGTTATACCTCATACCATGCTTTTCGGCCCCAAAACTTGGACCGAACACCAAAAGGAGGGGGAGTATCGATATTCATCAAAGATACCCACACCTCCAGGTTGGTGCAAAGCACGAAGCATCAGAAACTATCCATGTGCAACTAACAGTGGGTAAAACTGCCTTCCAGTTTATAGCCTGCTACAGACCACCCTCCCAAACCCAGGAACCCCACTCGGCCTTCCTGAGAACACTGGAAAATATGAAGGTCTCTCCAAACACCATTATATTGGGCGACTTCAACTACCCAAACATAGACTGGGAGCATTACTCTAGCTCCAACACCCTAGCCCAAAGGTTCCTAGAATTTATAAACTCAAATGCTATAGAACATCTTGTTACCACTCCCACAAGAGGGGAAAACATACTGGACCTGATCATCACCAACATGGGGACTCTATGCTCCAGACCAGAAGTGTATCCCTCACTGGTAAGATCAGACCATAAACTAATCTCACTGGATATTCACATCCCGACCCCACCCCCTGCCCAGAAAACCACAGTGAAAAACTTCTCTAAAGCAAATTTCACACTCCTCAAAACTGAGGTGGAATCCTTCAAAGCCCCCAGGCTTGTGGAAAATATGGCCCAGACCGCAGAATCCTTTATAAACGCATTCTATGAACACCTTCAGGAATGCATGGATCATGCGATCCCAAATAAAACCAAGACCCAATCCTCCAAAGGCAGACGTCCTGTCTGGTGGACCCCAGCCATAAACAAACTATACAATAGAAGGAGGGAGCTACTAAATGATAGAGCAAAATCCCAAAAAGGGAAGGCATCACTGATCAGTATTAGCAAAAAACTACGGGCACTCATAAAATTGTCTAAGGCCAGCTTCGAGAGAAAAAATTGCACAGGACACTAAGGATAATCACAAGGCCTTCTTTAGTTATGTTAGGAACCTGGGTGGTAATTCCCAGATATGCTCAGAATTAGTCCAAAATGACAAAAAAATACACTGAACCCACAGACATTGCCAACATCCTAGCTGACAGGTTCAGTGCAAACTTCTCCCCACCAAAAGGGCAAATATCTATCCCAGCAGAGTGCTGCCCCCCTGACATCTCAGATGCTCAGGTAAGAGCCGCCCTCTCCAAAGTGAAAAACACAGCATCAATGGGACCAGATGGTGTCCCAGGCTGCGTTCTACATGAACTCCAAGAAGAGCTAAACCCAAACATAAAACTACTGTTCAATCTCAGCCTTACTACAGGATATGTGCCCAAAGAGTGGCGTACAGCAACAGTGGTCCCTCTCCATAAAGGTGGTGCCTCAACGGATCCTGGAAACTATCGCCCCATAAGCCTGACTAGCTTGGTCTGCAAAGCTATGGAAAGGATCATCATGGACCTCATAAATAAAGATATTGGGGACCTACAGACACTGGATCCTACCCAGTTCGGCTTTGTTAAGGGCAGATCCTGCCTCTTAAACCTGGTTGATTTCTTTGAAACAGTCACCAAGGCCATTGACGAGGGGAAGGTGGTCCACACAGCCTACCTGGACCTCGCAAAAGCCTTTGATACAATACCCCATTCGGGCATTATAGATAAGCTCACCAGCTTAAATATAAACCCCTATGTCATTAGATGGATTGCAAACTGGCTCAAGGACAGAACCCACATGGTTAGAATTGCTGGAGCCATGTCAGACTCCAAACCAGTTACAAGTGGTGTCCCACAAGGCTCCATCCTGGGACCTCTCTTGTTTGGTATATATTTCTCGGAGGTACAGGTCAACATGGAAGGACTGTGGCTGACCAAGTTCGCAGATGACTGCAAACTGGGTGCCATAATTGACTCTCCAGCCGACACAAGCATCCTCCAAAAGGGCCTCATAGAAACAGACAACTGGTGCCAGAGCCATGGCCTGAAGCTAAATGCCAATAAGTGTATAGTCATCCCCTTTGGCAAAAACAAATTGCCCACAAATTACCACATAGGTGGTAATCCATTAAGTACAGAAGAAGTAATTAGGGACCTGGGGACCCAAGTTGATAGCAATCTCTCATTTGACAACCACGTGGCCAAAGTGGTTAGAAAAACATTTTATATAGCCCACCTAATCATGAAGGGATTCACATCTAGATCAGGGGAGGTCATCGTGCCTCTTTACTCATCCCTCATCAGGTCCATAATTGAGTACAATGCCCCTTTTGGGATGTACCTTACCAGACACCTGCAGCAACTGGAAAGACCCCAAAAGTACCTCACCAAGAGGATCAAAGGGCTCAAACAGATGCCATATGCTGCCCGGTTAAAGAAACTCCAGCTCTACTCAGTGGCATACCGCCTGTTCAGAGGCGATCTGTGCCTGACGTATAAAGCCATGTCCAACCCGGAATTAATGGACATGCTGCACCTCAGAAAATCCAAATCCCATCGAGCTACGCGCTTGAGAGACTTGAACCTCAGCACTGAAATAAATAGGACATGCTGGAGGGACAGATTCATAACCCAGAGGCTCAATTCACTCTGGAATAAAATCCCAGTCCAGGTTAGGCAGACTCCCTCATTGACTCTCTTCAAGAGGAATCTTGATGAGTGGATGGGAGATCGTAGTTTTACCCCGGGTATCACTTCTGTGTCACTGTTAGGCAGAGGCACAGTATACTAACCTCGAAAAAGGGCATAGCAAAATAAATTTAAAATGGGTGGCGAAAGCCAAACACATTCTGGCTAGGCTTATAAATGCCCTAGGGCAGATAGCCTAGTATGAACGTATGAACATATGAACCTATGTATTGTATGTTTGTTCTAGAAGTGCAGTATATGATGGTATATGAATCTATGACATGTATTGTAAGCTTGTTCTAGAAGTGTGCTATATGATGGTATATGAATCTATCACACAGATGTGCATTTTTTATCTGATGATAAAGGCTTAGTTTTTGTTAATCATGAGTTTGTGGAAGTATTTGTTCTGTAAAGGAGCAGGAAGTCAAGAATGGTTGGGTCTTTCATGGCTCAAAAGGCAAGACACAGGTAACCACATACAGGTGGAGGGAACGTCTTACTATAAGAGGGTCTTAAGCAGACCAACAACAGTCTCAAACTGAATGCAAAGAAATGCATCTTCGTTCCCTTTGGCAAAAACAATGTTCTTTCACACTACAAAATCAACAACAATACCCTAAGTACCTATGAAGTAGTAAGGGACCTGGGATCACAAGTTGACTGCAACCTTAACTTTGACCATCACATGTCTACTGTACAAAGGAAAGCTTTCTATGTAGCACACTTGATTAGTAAAGGCATTTCCTCAAGAGCAAAGGAGGTTATAACCCCTCTATACTCAGCACTAATCAGGCCCATAATTGAATATAATGCCCCATTCAGCATGTACCATACAAAGCACCTGCAGCAATTGGAGAGACCTCAGAGGTTTCCCCCAAAGAAGATCAAGGGACTCCAGCACATGCCTTACACAGACCAACTAATGTCCCTGTCACTATACTCTGTATCATATAGACTTCTTAGGGAGACTTCTGCCTGGCTTACAGAGTAATCTCAGACCCAACCCTAAAGAACTTTCTGCACATCTGTAAATCAAACGGGACAAGAGCTAACCATTCCAGGGACCTAAGTATGACCTGTAACTTAAATAGGACTTGCTGGAGTGACAGATTTGTCTCTCAGCGATTGATGAGTCTTTGGAATAGGCTACCAATTCATGTGAAACAGAGCACCTCTATGACACTGGACCAGTAGATAGCACATCATAAATTCTGACAGGGAATAGTTCCCACAACCCTCCTGGACATGGGCAGTCATTCCTAAATACAATCCAGGGTATTGACTAGTTGATCTATGGTATTACATTGGGATGAAAGGGCTAGGCTTGAAATGACCTCCGGGTTGATTGGATTATAGGATCATGGGAGTTTACTAGGCTAAGTCTATAAGAAGCCAACTTATGGGGGGGATACCAGGCTGTATCAGTAACTAAGGGTCTTGAGGCTACTGATCTTTTTAGTTAGGAATTACTGAGATTTTGCACCTTTTATGCTTCAAAGCAGTTATTATTCAGCCTTTTAATCAGTACATGATCTCTCAGATGTTAACATTATGCCACCTTGCAATACTTAACCTTTTCTGCATATTCTAAAAAACGGTTCCCTATTAGAAGGCCGAAGACACATTCTTTCAAATGCGTCTTGGTCAAACTCGAAAGACGGAAATGGCAAAAGATCGAAGCGGCTTTTAAGCAAATTCTTTCCCTGGAAAATAATTTGCTTGGCCACTTTGTTACTTTGCCGTTTTTGGCACTGTAGTGGAGTCTCGGAGTTGGTATATTTAAGAGGGGGGGGGTCAAAGCCCCCCCACTTAATGTAATGTTTAAAGTGTTTTTTTTCCCTTCTCCTGACAGTTCAAAATTGTAAGCTTTTGCTTACATAGGGTCGATTAATCATTGTTCACTTTTTTAAGCGTTCGGTGATCTAATATAGACCCCAAAAACCAGCTCTGGTGCTCAGAGCAGATATATGCATGCCACGGAACCTTCATGATGACTGGAAAGTAAATTCAAGCATGGTAATGAATAATAATAAGGCCTTAATTATTCTAAATTTAAAATTTAAATCTTTCACGCTCAGCACTTTTTCAATGAGTTCCTGTATTTGGATTTGTCTGCTACTCTAGCTGTGTACTCACTCATTTAAGTCGCATTTCTGGTGCCATGCATTCTTATGGTATGGGAATTACAAATCTTATGCTGAGTGAATAATTTATAGATTTTTTAAGAATCTGCACAAGAGAATGGTCTGTTGTGCTACTAGATTTTGCCCTAGTTTCTAAAGAAAATGTGCTTTTCTTACTGCCTTTCTAAAGAAGGGAATAAATATGTCACCCAGAACAAATGCCTGTAGTTAAAGAAGTTAGGCTGTCTTACATCTGACATGTTTAGCAAAGGTAGAAAATTGTTGTCTATTTGATGAGTTTTGAATGCAATTTATAGAGTTATTGCTAATAAAGACTAATATGGCATTACTAAATTAATTTCATTCAAAATAAACTTTCCATCAATAGGCAGGGTGAGTTCTTGCTGACAGCATATTTATTTAGAATAAAATCATTTTGCAAATAATCATATCAGTTAGTCTGCTGAACTGCAGAATCTTTATATGCTTCTATCTGTATTTTTTCTTAAGTATAAATTTCGAGAACTGAATTGTACACAACTTCTTTTTTCATGAATTATACATTCTACCTGTCCCTCTCTCTTTTTTTGTAAAAATAATAGCCCACATTATGGTCAGTACTTCCTTTTTGCTTAGTCTAAATATAAAGTTTTTCAACTTCTATAATCATATGCTAAAATATGCAATGAATTTACAGTGTTCTTTTTGGGTTTTGAGTTAAATCCTTCCCAATTCAACAGGAGTCATTGCAATAGGTGAGTATCTTTTTCTAGATCAGAGTATGCCATTACTTAATCAGGAATCTAACAGTTCTTTAATGTTTTTAATGGTTTGGCATGTTCCTCAGTCCAAATACAGGGGTTGTATATTTTGATGTGGTTCCTTGGAAGCTCTCTAATAATTGAAAAGTTTTTTTTTTTATGAACCTTGCACTGTCATTAAGCATGGTAATTAAACTTCTTACAGCAACTGAATCCTTAGGAGGTGCTGCCTTCTCTGTGTTATTAGCCTTTTGGGGGGGTCACAAGAAATATTGTTTTATAGCATTAAATCTCTAAAACTCTAAAATGGATTTGTAAATTTAGCATCAAGCTTTATTTACATTAAATCCACTGTTGTAGGCCTTCAAACTACCTCCCAAAGTTTTGGTCATCTTCAACATGCGCTCTTCAATAAGTAAGAATATCACCACTATTATATTTCAAGTACTCCTTGAGTTGTATTTTGAAAAATCTGTGCCGCAAACTTCCCAATAAATAAGTCCTTTTTTCTTATGCCCTTAGCTTCATATGTGGGGACATGTTATTATATTCCTGTTGTCAGTATACAGCTGTAAGGAATGATAACCAGATCTCGGGATAAGCTTGCTGAATATCTGTACTCCATTCACATCTAATTTGACATCATTAACTGTGGCTGGTATCCAGCTCCATTGTCATATTCACATAAAGCCCTAATTACACCCCAAGTGATTCAAGTTCGACTAGCAGCAAAGGTGACTGTTGGAGCTGGTTAGGGAGGAGAGGAATGACATGGCATCTGACGTTGTTAATTTTCTTTCCGTCCTCGACTGATGGGTTCAGATCTGAGGTGTCAGATCCGACTTGGCCACTGTAAAAGCTCATGGAAATCCGGAACTCTCAAGCTTCACCCTTACCTACATTGCATCCTCCGCATTACCTCAGATCTTGTTTGATCCCATTAGGTGAAAGACGTGGTTGTTTGACTCTCGAGCTTCTTGGGATGGATAAGTGTTTATATTTTTGTCTACTAGATTAATCTTTCTAATATCTCTTTCTCCCTGTTTTTCTCTCCCTTACCCTTCTATGTTTATCATAGCCTTACTAAAAGGCAGGTTTTTCTTTTCTATATTCCTTCCATTTTGTTGTTGCCTTTTTTGTGGTGTTGTTTACAGTTTCTTCTGTACAGTTCCTGTTGCTCTTTCATTTCTAACATATATAACAAGAAGGCCTGGGGTTTCATTAAGATGCTTCAGTATATAGAAACACATCAGGATGGATAGCAGCATCATAAAATACGAACAAACTAGTTAACAGACAGACTTTACATACATACATGCTTACATCTCAACAGCTAACTATAAAATGGCAGTAAGACTTGCACGTGCTCAGTATTTATACACCCTTGCAAGCCCTTGGATAGCTTCTTAAAGGTACATACACACATTGATGTACATCCTCCCTCTTAAAAAAATTGCCCTTAATACAAAATAATATCAGCGATAGACATGCATTGCTATACACATTGGAAACAAAACACAATGTTCATGTCCAAGTTGCTTCATATCTGCTACAGGGTTTAGAGATTCAACCGTATCTCATAACATAACAGTTGGGACCAAATTTTGCAACAGGGACAGTCTGCGGTGCACAACTCGTATCAGGAACGTCTGGATTCGTCACAGGAATGGGAATGTCTTCTGGAACTTCCTCTTTAATTGGAACACCAGACACACTCTGAGATAAAGAGTTTTTCTCATAGGCTATGCGCTGTGGTATAGGCTCGGACACCAGTCTCAAATGTCTCTGATTCCGCCTGAAAATTGCTCCTTCTGATTCCACAATGTACAGTCTTAGCTCTGGACCAGTAATCTTCATGACACTAATCTGATCATAACCTCTGGACATTTGCACCATTTCTCCTTCTCATAATGGATTGAGTGGTTTGCTGGTCTTATCGTAGTAGGACTTCTGGGTTAACGCTTCTTCAACAGATTGGTTTTCACTAATCTGTTGTTCTTGACATGTGGAACCAACAATTGACTACTGATTGGTAATGTGGTTCTGGTTTGTCTCAACAGAAGTTTCTGAGCAGTGAACCAAGATGTTTATTAGAAGAAACATTTCTGAGATTCAAGAGATTCAGGAAAACATCACTATTATCTCATTTCAACGTCTCTAGTAACTGTTTTTCACTTTGAGCTGCACATTCTACCAAACCATTTGACTGCGAGTACTCTAGTCTACTTGTGACATGAGTAAAGTCTCATTCATCAGCAAATCTTTTGAACTGTTGGGTTGTAAACTGCGTGCCATTGTCAGAAATGGTTTACCTTTATATAGCCGAAAATCACTCATGCGATTGCTCATATGAGCAAATCGTAAGCACAAAACACAAAACCATGACAGTTTCCAATGTTTGAAAATCAGCAAATCGAAAAGCAGATTCACTAATTTTCGAACACAAAAGTTGAATGCGAAGTGTAATGAAGTGTAATGAAGTGTAATACAGGGGAGCAAGCCCCCCTGTGCCCCCACACCCCCCTAGTTTAATATAGGAACTCTGAGATCGCACTACAGTTGGGAAAGGGTTCATTTTCCAATCTCCACTATAGTGCAATCCGCACCCAAAATGCAGAATCTGCAATGAGCGAATGTCACTGTGCATTCACTCATTGCACATTCAAAGCATTTTTTGTTCGACGTTTGGGAACCTTGCAAAAGTCCTTTCGAACATCTGTTGTTTGCTTGTGTGTGCAGAACGCACATATGAAAGTAAACAGTCAGAAATAACTTTGTGTGGACTATCATGAACTACAAAATGACATTTCATTTTAGTAATGACAGTACTGGATGCTAGGGTAGAACTTAAGTCAATCTCGAACCAATTGGAGTAAGAGTCTACTAACACCAAATAATGTTGACCATTCCACTTGAAAATGCTCTTGGCTACTGTCGATCAAGGTAGCTCCGGAGTCTGGTTAAGCTGAAATGGTTTCTTCTGTTGATGTGGCTTAGTACTATTATACACTAAACAAGATGAAAGTGCTGTCTCAATGCCTTGTGACATAGAAGGCCTAAATACTAGTCCTCTCACCCTTCTTTTGGGAGATTCGGTTCCTGGGTGACCACGATGCAAGATAGTAATGTACTCTTGTTGCAAGGCCTTTGAAACAATTACTTTCAGATCTTTTATTATGATACCACTGTCAGACAAAATCTCATCTCTGTATGGAAAATAGGGTTGCTCTTCTTGAGGTAAACTAGATTGCTTTGATGGCCATCCTTGATTGATAAAGTGGTTGAGCCTTTGTAAATCTGGATCTGTAGCTGTGTGATCTCTCAGCTCATCAAGACATGTGGAAGAAAAATTTCTCACTTCCATGACTTAAAAATCAATGTTCGCATTCTCATGCTGCTCTGTGGTATTTCTGGATGATCTAGATAAGGTATCAGGAAGATACCTCATATATCAAGAAACTCCTGCTTCAACTGAAACCCACCAGACTTGCAGTAGATAAACTTCCAAGCAAATTTCTTAAAATGGCAACTGACTCCATTTCATATTCAGTTTCAGTACTTATTAATCATCCCATTATTGAACAATATGTACCTACACTATGGAAAATCTCCCATGTTATTTCTCTGCACAAGGGTGGCCAATCCACCGATTTATCTAACTGCAGACCCATTGCCATACTGTCGCATCTTAGCAAAATACTTGAAAAATGCATTCATCATCAACTACTGTCCTATCTTGTACAAAATAACCTTCTCTCCAAATCCCAACATGACTTTAGATCAAAACATAGTACCACAACCGCCCTATTAAGTTTTACTGACACCATTTTCCATCATAGAAATTGTAACAACCTCATCTCTTCTATTTTCTTGGACCTTTCTAAAGCATTTGACACTGTGTCCCATCAAAAACTTCTTGAAGATTTATCATCTCTCCATCTCTCACTAACCTCTATTGCCTGGTTTCATAGTTATCTATCTGACTGCCAAGAAGCAGTTATCTGGAAAGATGAGACCTAAACCCTTCTTCTTGTTTCCATAGGAGTCACTCAGGGCTCTATTCTTGGGCTTCTGCTCTTTTCCATCTTTACAAACAATCTTAGCTCAGCATCCACACATGCTATAATCATACAATATGCAGATGATACCACTGCTATCTGTGCAGCCCCTTCCACATCAAACTTTTATCAAAAACCCAAACTTCCTTCTCTAACATTGAGCTCTTCCTCAAAGAAAGACATCTCATAATAAACCCTAACAAAACAAAGCTAATGATATTTTCCAGTAATAAATCCACTGTTCCTGT
Source organism: Protopterus annectens (assembly GCF_019279795.1). NCBI lineage: Eukaryota > Metazoa > Chordata > Ceratodontiformes > Protopteridae > Protopterus > Protopterus annectens. Next base: position 1,375,921,021 of record NC_056739.1, read on the forward strand.
TTTCTCCACTTCACATAATTTCATCCAAAAGCACTATTACTGAACCAGTTGACAGTGCAAAGTTATTTGGTGTCACAATAGATGGTGCCCTAAAATTTGATAAGCAGATAGCCATTACTGTAGAAAAGGTAGATATCAAACTTGGCTGCCTCTATAGGTCCAGGACATTCCTCACCACCTCAACTAGACAAGCCTTAGCCAGAACATATCTTCTGTCCACTTTAATATATGCCTCCCCCACTTATACTTATCTTAGAAAATCAGAGCTGTCCAAGCTAGAGGTAACCTACCACAAAATTGCTCTCTTTGCTGCTGGTCTCCAAAACAGAACCACCACTGTATAGCTCTGAAACACCTACAGTGGTTCGAGCTACCAAATCTTCTCACTCTTAGTCAACTCACTATTGCTCACAACATCTTGCATCAACCAGAAGCTTGTCTAGCTCTAATGAACCTAGTCCAGCCTTATAATGCAACCAGTTCCCTCCGTTCATCCAGCAAACTTCTTCTAAAACCTAAGAAATGCTTCATCTCTTTTGGTGACTCTTTATTTTTAAATCAAGTTGCAAAAGTTTGGAACAGCATTCCCCAACATATATTAAATACCCTTACTACCACCAAATTCAAACTCCTTCTTAAAGAACATCTAACTATTAACTGCCTTTGCACTTGTATTTCTCCTGGATAACTTTATGTTTTTCTCTGTTTTCACTTTGCCTTCACTCTATCCTCCTATCAGATCTCCTCTTAACTTTTTCCCTACCTTCTTCACATTACTAATTGTCTCTTTTTAATAAATCTCTTCTTTCCTTCTCACTTTTCTTTCCACTTTTTACACTGCCGAGGCATATAGCATGCATCTGCAAAAAATGTTGTTGTATTGTTAATCTTTGTATACATTGTGATTGCATTATTTTTGTTAATCCTGTTAATAATGTTAATTCCTTATATTGTATATATACTGTTTATTCTGTATATTGCTATTTCCTATTTTTATAGTTCATATACTTGTCATTTTTTTTTCTTGGGGCTTTTCCCCCCGGGCCTCTACTGAAAATGGGCTGCTGGCCCAGTCGGACTATCGCGGTAAACAAATGTAATAAATAAAGAAGTTTGCCTTTCTTGTAGACAGGATTGAAATGATACTTTTGCAATCTCAGCATCATACATTGCAGTTGGTCTGGAGCTGAATGCATAGGCTAACTCAAGATAGTGACTAATGGTTAGTGGTATGTTTTGTGTTTTGATCTGGATAGGTCTACCATAAGTATAATCGTGGAACTTTGAACACGCAAATACAATTGCCAAAAGCTCTTTCTCTATCTGGGCATACTGAATCTCAGTTTGGCTAGGAGTTCTTGGTTCTCGATGGATAGGCAACAGGTTGATCCTCTTGTAGAATGACTGTACCTAAACTAAACTTTGAAGCATCACAGGAAAGTGTTACTGGCTTGTGAATATCATGGTATCTGAGAGTAGGTGGACTAGCAATTCTCTGTTTCAGGATTTCAAATGGTCTTTGGTGTTGCTCTAACCAAGACCAGGATACATCTTTACATGTCAGCTCTCTAAGCAGTGCTGAAAGTTGGCTCAAGTCTGGAATAAACTTGCCTAGGTAGTTAACAATGCTAAGAAAACATTGCAGGGCTTGAACATTGTCTGGAGTTGGCAACTTGAGAATGGCTGTTTGCTTAGAAGGGTCTGGTTATAAGCCTGAACTGGTAAATAAATGACCAACATAAGTAAATTCTTGTAACCTGAATTTGTATTTGTGTGAATTGAGCTTAGGATTCACTTGACATGCCCTTTCTACAACTTTTCTGAGATTTCTGTCATGTTCTGCTTCATCATGACCTCCTACCAGTATGTCGTCTACTATAATAGAACAAGGATACCCAGAAATAATTTGCTCCATTGCACGTTGAAAGACTTCACTTGTAGAATTTATCCCAAATGGCATTCTCAAAAATCTGTACCTTCCAAATGGAGTACTGAAAGTAGTGAGCATTGATGATTTCTTGTCAAGCTGAATTTGCCAAAATGAACTCTTTGCATCTAAGACAGAAAAAATAGTGGCATTTGGCATCAAGGCTGCAACTTCTTCGACTGTGCGCATTGGGTGATGAGGTCTTTTTAGGGCTTTGTTCAACTCTTGTGTATCAATACATATTCTGATGTCATCTGAGCTTTTCTTATGAGCTACCACCATAGAAGATACCCATTCAGTTGAAGTTTCAACAGGAAAAATCACACCTTGTCACACCATTTTAACTAGCTCGGCTTTGACTCTGTCCTTCATGGCTATTTACATGCTGGCTTCGTAACTGGAGTAACCTCTGGGTCTAACTTTGTGGAGTACACACATGGAAGCTTGCCTAATTTGTCTTTGAAAAGATCAGCATAGGTGGGAAAAAATGTACTGGGCAAAATTAGAGTAGTGGTCTTTTAAGCTAACATGGTGGACTTCCTTGTTAAATGAAAGAAGACCCATCTTCAAACTGTCTCTGAGCCCTAATAATGACTGAATGTGGCTCTTGACCACATAAAATAACAAGTCATAGGCAGAGTAACATAAAAGCACTGCAGAGCCTTTGTCTTGAATTTCTTCACCTCTATAAGCAACAAGCTTCGCACACCTTTGCCAAATCAAGCTTTTCACCATTACACACTCTAGCAAATGTTTCTGCTGACATAACATTGCACTTGGAGTCTTTGTCAACTTTGAGCTCTGTGGGTTTTCCATTTATCTGAACAGTACAAAATACTTCATTCGTTGCCCTTAAATCTACTGCATTGACCATTTCATGAAGCACAGACACACCATCAACATAAAGAATAGAATTGCCACTGTCTAACTGATCAACTTGTTTCTTAAAATGTGCCCTCTTAATAAAATAATGTGGGCCTTTTGAGTTACAAAACCTTTTGAAATTATTCCACTTATTACATTTGTGACTTTGCTGACCAAACGCTAAACATTTCTCCCTTTTAGATTCATGACTTCCACCACATTTACAACATGCTTTCAGTTTGCTGACTCAATCTTATTCTTCACTGAGACTGTGCAAATTCTAGAATTTGCTGGAAAGTTCTGGGGTGAGTGCATCAAGGGTTAAAGTTGCTGCCATGTGCTTGGGCATATTTCTTTTAATTACATGCAGCATACTATCAACATGAGCTTTATCACTGTGCCTTATAGAGCTATTCTCATTAAGCATATTTTATGTGCTTTTCTTTGACCTCATATATCTGACAAATCTCAGTGGCCTTATTCAAAGTTAAATTGCCGTCACAAAACAAAATCTTTCTCACAGCATCATTTTTATACTACATGCAAGTAGTGGTGCTGCGGTAGTGTTGTCGCCTCACAGCAAGACGTTGTCCCGTTTGATTCTCAGCTAGAGCGTCTTCTATGCGGAGGCATGCGTTAATGGGCATACCTTCGTTGAAGGTTGTGCGTCAGGGCTGGTAACTTGGCACATAAAAATCCACTACTGAACATTAGCGGACTGGAGTTCCGCTGTGGCGACCCCTAACTGGCATAAGCCGAAAGACGCAACAACAACGCAAGTCTGTCCTTTATCATCTTATCCCTTAAATCACCAAATCTGCATGTTTTAGCTTTATTTCTCAGGTCAGTTACATATTTTGCAAAAGTTTCACCAGGCTTTTGATCTCTTGTATAAAATAAGTGCCTTTCCATTGTAACATTTGTCTGGGGGTTGCACATTTCTCTAAATTTACGGTTTAAGCACTCTGGGTCCTCCTTTGACTCAGCCTGTACAACAATTGATGGTTTTCCTCCTCTCTGGTATATACAGCAGGTGCATATGCAATGAACGTTCCTTTTCTGTGGCTTCTGACCCAGCTAAATTAAGTAGAATAAATGCCTTTGTACAGTCATCTTTATCAGAAAATGCAGCCTGTATGAAAATGTCATACTCTCACTCAAACACTCTCATGTTCTCAGCAATATTACTGTCAAACACAAATGCACTGTTTTTTAGAAATCCATCTGCCATGCCCACAAAGTATACACAAACTCACTGAAAATATGGCCCTTGTAATTATGTATGGAAAAACAGTTCTGTGAGCTTGTAACATTATTCAAATGCGCAATAAACCCTCCAAAATACTGTACTTTGTGAAATATGCCCTGTAATGGCTGTATTCTGTGAAATATGCCCTGTAATGGCTGTACTTTTGTGAAATAGCTTTACTGTAATGTTGCACAAACATGCAAACACTTTATACACTTTTGATAACTCGGGTAACTTTCATATGTTCATAGGTTCATAGGCATGTACTATGCTAATGGCCCTGGAGCCTTTACAAGCCTAGCCCAAAAAAATTGCCCAGGCACCGTGCCACCCAATGTTAGTTCACAGTGCCCCTATACAATAGGGCAACTGGAGTGATCCCTGGGGTGAACTTTCTGTTACCCATTCACTTGTCAAGATTTCTCTTGAAGAGGCCCATTGAGGTGCTCTGCTCGACATGAATGGGAAGCTTATTCTAGAGTATGGGCAGTCTTTGAGAGATGAACCTGTCCCTCCAGCATGTTCTATTAATTGTGGTAATAAGGTTGTGATCTCTGGAGCATGTGGTGCGGGGTGATTGGGATTTCTTTAGGTGTAGCATTTCAAGTAGGTCTGGGTTGGACATGGCTTTGTAAGTCAAGCATAGATCACCTCTAAGTAGATGATAAGACACTGAGAACAGCTAACATTTCTTGAGTCTGTCCATGTAGGACATGTGTTTAAAGCCTAGGATCCTTTTTATGAAGAACTTTTGTGGCCTCTCCAGGTATTGTAGGTGTCTGGTCAGGTACATGCCAAACGGGGCGTTATATTCGATGATTGTATGATTGGTCTAGTGAGGGATGATGACCTCTTTCTTCCTGAATGTGAAACCTTGGGTTATAAGATTTGCCATGTAGAAGGACTTTCTGACCACAGTGGCAATGTGGTGGTTAAAGGTGAGGTGGTTGTCAACCTGGGTGCCCAGATCTCTTATGGCCCCTTTAGTATTCAGTGGGCTCCCATCAATGTGGTAATTCATGGGAACTGGGTTTTTTTGCAAAGGGGATGATAACGTATTTGTTGGAGTTAAGCTTCAGGCCATGGTTCTGACACCAGCCATTGATCTCAGAGAGGCCCTTTTGTGTCTGCATCACTTGGGGAGTTGATAATGACTCCTAGCTTGCAGTCATCAGTGAACTTGGTCAGCCAGAGTCCTTCTGTGTTGGTCTGGACATCTGAGAAGTAGATGCCAAACAGGAGAGGGCCCAGGACCGAGCCCTGTGGGGCTCCACTCATGACTGGTCGACAGTCTGACTTGGAATCCTCAACTTTCACTCTGTGGGTCTTGTCTGTGAGCCAATTTGCAACCCACCTAGTGATGTAAGGATTGATGCCTAGTTTGCTGAGTTTATCAATGATACCTGAATGGGGAATGGTATCAAAGGCCTTGGCCAGGTCGAGGTGGGTTGTATGCACTGCCTTACCCTCATCCACAGCCTTGGTGACTGCCTCAAAGAAGTCAACCAGGTTCAGCAGACAGGATCTCCCCTTGACAAAGTCAAACTTTGTGGGGTCAAGAGTTTGGAGATTGCCTATATCTTTGTTAAGCAGGTCCATGATGATGCGCTCCATAGCTTTGCATACCAGACTTGTCAGACTAATGATGCTTCATATGAAAAATACATACTTTGTGAAAATAAAGTTGCTTCTATTTATTTTATTCATTTTATGCAATTTGGACTTTATTTTAAACATTTTCCATTGTAATTCAAATATTTTATCAATATCATACATATCTGTTTATGTGAATAGTATTTAGAACGTTCTGTATGGCCCATTTTATATTTAGTGAAAAGAAATAATGCTGAGCAAGTTTTTTAATATTTGAAATTTGTTTCTGACCTGTTTTGCAAAGTTTACACATTTTAGGGATGATTCACTCCTTTATATTAGCTGCACGTCTCTCGGTCTCACTTCTGGATCCCATTATGCCACTTCTGACACCATGTCACTCGTTCATCTCTAACGCATATGACAAGAAGGCGTGGGATTTCATTTAGATGCTTTATTACATAGAAATACATCAGGATGGATAGCAGCATCATAAAATGGGAACAAACTAGTTAACAGACAGAACTTACATACATACGTGCTTACATCTCAACAATTAACTACAAAATGGCAGTCAGACTTGTACTCGCTCAGTATTTATACACTTGCACAAACCCTTGGATAGCTTCTTAAAGGTACATACACACACATTGATCTGCAGTTCCTATAACTGTTATTATTAACATGGCTGAAAAAGAAAAAAACACCTTGGGGGGGGGGGTGTTAAGAAGTATGGGAAGTGCAGACAAAAGATTCCCTTCTCTGACTTGCACAGTCTTTGTGTCTACTGCCTTGGTCCCCTCCATCTGCAAGAGAGTTGTGCAATATATCATGCCTTCAACCCCCGTGCATTAGTAGAACAAAAGAATACATTAACCTTAAAGGGCCTTTTACCATCTTCTTCTGGTAATGCCATCTCTGGAGAGATGTCCAAAATGTTGTCTCAATCATCTACAAGCGCCTTTCTGTTTCCTCTAAGACCTCAGAGAAAACTTCAAAAAGGCCTTCTTTGGGTTTACAGTTTCTATGGATCCGTCCAAGAAAATTAAATTATCAGATCCAATCCCCTTGTATCAGACAAAAGTAAAGAGTACGTCTTCAGATCGGACAGTTTCTTTGGATCCAAAGTCTCCAAAAACACAGGATTCATTTGTTCTGAACATGTCAGGTCCTTCTAGAATACTGGGCATACTTTCTAGGACAAGGTAGTCCCCATCTGTGGAACCTGTCCCATCGAGAATGCCTTCTCCTTTTCTTTAAAAACTGGATTATCCTTCAAGGCAATCCTCTCACTCTTCTAGAAACCTCACTGTAGAAGATGCATAGAGGGTAGTGAGACAGATGTTTTTGGAGCACAGCCTCCCAGTTGTTGCTTCAGCTCCTACCCCTTCGGATCAGGAAGCCCATATATCCAAGACTCCACCTCTACCTCTTCCTCCTCTGACTATCTGTGTGGGTTTTGAGCCCTTAGATTTAAGTTGTCTATACCCATCTTCTTCTGAAAATCACTGTATCCTCAGATATGAAGATTGCTCTGAGCTCCTCTGTGCTATCAGATCAGGAGAGCACTCAGATCCAATTCTATCTTGTTGGATCCGAGGTACTTCAGTCAACTCTGAGGTCTTCAGAGCCATCTCTACACATTGAAGGTTCGGGAAGGGTTAGTTTGGCTCCAACTTCTGCCTCAGGGTGACTTTCTTTGGAGCAGGGAGGGAACAAGGATCATAAATCACTCCTTTCATATCCGGGTTCCTATCCCTCACTGGGAAGGTCAGCCTTTTGGACATTTGAGACAGCCCTATCAGCTTTCATGACCAAGATGAATCCTATCACCTTGGGTTCTGTATCTCCCCCTGCTCTGTGTCAGGAGTCTCAGCTAACCCTCCCACAGGGGCAGCCAGTACCAAAACATGAGGACATCCAGTTGGGTATTTCTATCTCTTCTGATACCTCTCCAGATTATCCCACTGAAGAGGTCCCTCAGAAAAGGACATGTAAGAGGAAGCATCTGGATTCTCCAGATTTTGAAAAAGGGGAAGGATCCCCATGGTCACCTTCTGTTAACATTTCATTTGGAGACAACCTTAAAATCCTAAAATGGAGAGGTGGCAGGAAGCTCAGCAATCCTTTGTCAGAGGAACCTGTGCTCCTGGAGGCATTTGGTACCTGCCAATCTATGTCTTGAGTGATTCTGCTGGCTGATGAGCTCCTCAAATTTGTCTTGCAGCAGGCAAGGAAGGTGCCTGTCTACATTGAGCTCATACCAAGGAAACCTGAAAAAATTATGACCCCTCTGGAAGACAAACAATTCTGGTCCAAGGGCCCCCATGTTGAAGTCATAGTCATACAGGCAGCCACTAGGAAGGAACTAGCCAACAAAAGTTCCTCTGTTCATCACACTGACAAGGAATCATGGGGGATAGACAGGTTTGGGAAGCATGTCTATGCTACAGGGACCTTCGCCTTGAGGTGCCTGAACTATCTGGCACATTTCACCAGATTACAAATACCAGATACTCTTGCAGGAACTGTGTCTGAGGAGGTGAAGGACTCCATTATGTCAAAACTGTTGACCCTTTTATCAATATCAAACTTGTCCATGAGGCTCATTTCCAATGTGGCAGAAAGAATCTTAACGGCAGTGGGTTGAGGCATAGCCATCAGCAGACATGCCTGGATGCACTTGTGTGACTTTGTGGAGCCTTTAATGTCTATGTCTGTCAATATTCCTTTGGGCAGCACATTTCTCTTTGGCCCCCAAAGTAAAAGATACATTATCCAGGTGTGAGAAGGATGGAAATACCCTTCCTGCCATTGGCATGCATTTTTCCACCCTGTGAAAGATCCTTCTCGAGGAATCATCAGGGAGGTGGAAAGATGTGGTTCAAGAAATCACAAGGATCTTTCCAAGACACATGTGGAGGGTCTTCCTCCAGAGGCAGAGGAGGAAACTCAAATGGTAGACTCCACCCTCATGGCTTAGGAGGCCTGGAACATCAAGGGTCCAGAGAACCTTTCTTTGGAAAACCCTTCCAGCGCTCCTGAATGGAGGACCAATTGTCCCCCTCTGGAAGCAATCAGGGGTCATTTGTCCCTGCACCAGACAGCATGGCTAGAGATAACAAAAGATACTTGGGTGCAGAGGATTGTAGCCATAGGATAAACAATTCCATGTTCTCTTCCTCCTCCAATTTCCAAGAAAATCAATGATGTTCCACCTGATCAGAGGGATCAAGCAGCCATTCAAATACAAACGCTTCTAAACAAAAGTCATCCAAGAGGTCCCTCCGATTAGAAAGGATCCAGAACCTGCTCAAGATTCTTTGTAGTGCCAAAGAAAACAGAGGACTGCAGACCAATTCTGGATCTCAGCAATCTAAACAGATTTGTTTGAAAGACAAATTCTGGATGGTCACAGTTCAGCAGTTCATTCCATTCTTCCATTTTTGGAAAAAATGACTAAATGTGCTCAGTAGATCTCCAGGATATGTCTTCTTCTCTTTTGGCTGTTCCCATTAGGGGTCACCACAGTGGCTCATCTGTTTCCATTTTGTTCCTGTCCTCTGCATATTGCTGTGTCACACCAACAAACTGCATGTCCTCTCTCACCACATCCATAAACCTTATCTTAGGCCTTCCTCTTTTCCTATCTCCAGAATATGTACTATCATATAAAAATAAACAGGCCATCCAGGAGATTCTTACACTTCTAGGTAGGAGCCAGTCATTATCAGTTCAGAGCACTGCCCTTTGTTGTCACCACAGCCCCCAGGTTATTCACCAAATGTATGGAAGTGGTAACAGCTCACTTGAGACTGCAAGGATTCCGTGTGTTTCCATACTTGGATGACTGACTCATTACCACTCCGACCAGGCATCAACTCATTATGGCAAGAGAAGAAATCATCCATGCCTGCACAAAGTTAGGAATAACCATAAATTTGTTAAAGTCAAATCAAGAGCCAATTCAAATTCTAGAATTCATAAGAGTGCTACTAGACACAAGGTCAACAATAGCCTCCCTTCCCCTTTCCAGAGTTCAAACTTTAAGGTCACAAGTCAACATGATACTTTGCAGCACCACAATCTCAGCTCGCCTAGTTCTGCAAACTTTAGGATCAATGGCAGCAGTGATGACCCTTGTTCTGCTAGCCAGGTTTCACATGAGAATTTTTCAGTGGATGTTGCCATCTCAGTGGTAGAGTCTTTGACTACCCTTGTCCGCTCCAATATGAATTACCAATTTGTGCAAGAAAAGTCTGATGTGATGGATCCAATTGGATCAATTGCTACAGGGTCATCCATTTGCCCCTCACAGGCCAAGGCCATAGTGACCACAGATGCTTCCCATCTAGGGTGGGGGGGTTACCTGTGAAAGACAGTCCAAGGCATGCTGTCCCCCAGACAGGTCAATTTGCATATCAATGTACTGGACTTCAGAGCATTGCTTTTAGTGTTGCAAGCTTTGCAGGATGCTCTACCATCAGGAACAATTGCAGTTCAAACAGAAAACATGTCAGTAGTTTGGTACATCAGCAAACAAGGAGGAACTAAATCATAACCCCTATGTCAAGAAGCACTAAGGGTGTGGCAATGGGCAATATCTTCCAACCACTTTCTCTTACCAACACAAAATCCAGGGAAGTCCAGAGTGTTAGCTGACACATTGAGCAGGTACATACTGTTACCTCATAAATGGTCCCTCAACCAGAAAGTGGTGAAGCAAATATTCTACAAATGGGGCCAGCCTTGCTGCACTCTCTTTGCATCCCCCCTAAACAACAAGTGCAGCACGTATTTTGCCTAATCTCCTCACAGGGGGAGTCATCGAGGGATGCTCTTCTCCATGATTGCCCCCCCCAATTACTTTATGCATGTCCTCCGATTCCCCTAGTTCCGAAGTTCCTTCAGATAGCTGCCAAGCTGAAGACCAAAGTTATCCGCATTGCCCCCTTTTGGACCAAAAAATTTGGTTTCCCTTCTTTGGCCTCACTTAGTTCACCAGCCTTGGATTCTGGACCTTCCAAACCTCAAGCTGACAACTTGTTTTTTCCAGTTCCAATAATAGCCAGACATCAGTGCTCTCTTCCCATGTTCATCACATCATGCTGTCTGCTCTTAAGCCATCTACTAGGAAAGTTTGTGCTAGTAAGTGGAAAATATTTCTACACTGGGCTATTCAAAAGCATATAGAACCTTTCTCAGTATCAGTCATGTGCTAGAGTTCTTGACACTCCTTTTCAACCAAGGGGCCAGTTCTTCAACAGTGAGCATCCAGTTGGCAGCAATTTCTAATTTCCACATTGGATTTTATGGCCATTCACTAGCATCTCATAAACTAAAGCCTTTTTGTGCCGCATGATTCTTCTTAAACCCCATTTTAAAGATCCTACCACACTGTGGAATCTCAATCTGGTACTGCAGTCCTTGATTCTACCACCCTTTGAGTCTGCCCATTATTGTGACCTTAAATTTTTGTCTTGCAAGACCAAATTTTTAGTTGCCATCACCTCTGCCAGAAGAATTTCAGAAATTCAGGCATTGTCGGTGAAACCTCCATATCTCATTTTACATAAGGATAGAGTTTCCTTACAAACCAATGCATCTTCTTTGCCCAAAGTAGCATCTTATGTCTCCTCCTCTAGTGCACACTGCAGTGTTTAGGATAAACCATTTTTTTCATCTTACCTTTATGCATCTATTGCAAGACCACCAGTTATTGTAGAGCCCACATTCTGCCTCTCAGTAGTCATCTTGGGATTAGTGCTTCTGTTTTTTTCCTGGTGTGAGAAGAAGTGCAGTTACATTATTTCCTGGGGACTGCTGATCACCTGAAAGCTTAATAACTTCTTTACAGGTGACAGCTTAGAATCTGTGCTTATATTCTGATCCTGGTGAGAGTAGGAGCAGAGTGCACTGATTCTTGACTCTTTCTGGTTGGAGAGTGAGTGTCTGTACTTAACATACCTGATGGGTCTATATTAGATGCTTGACCACTTAAATGTTCGAATCTCTACAGGTCGACCTTTAGAGATTGAACAGTTAAGCGATCAACATTTTACAAAAATTAAAAAAAAAATACACAATAGAAAAAATAAAACTAAAGGGTTTAAGCGGGGGGGGGGGGGCAAGCTTCTCTTCTTAGGTCTGGTGCTAAAACTAACTAGTTTTAGCTATAACTAGCCAGTTTGCTTTAGTTTCAGCACTCAAAACTGTTTCCTTGTGCTCAGCACTTGCTCAGAACTTGTTGTAAGCACTAAATAAACTACAAATTACTACAGCACTCAATTTTCCTCACTTGTCAAGAGGAAAACAGTTCTTAGTACTTAAATTGATAAGCACCTATCTAGGCATGTCCATGAGTCAGCTCCTGGAGTTTTCTCCTGTCCATCTGATGAATCTGGGCATCTTGGGGCAATGTAGCAATTGCCTCATGTACACCAACAACCGTCTCCTCCTACCACCCAACACTACAACCTGTGAGAGATGCACTTGTATAGCCAAACTGGAAGCCAAGCTCTCTCCAGCCAATACTGGACTAGACAGTCAAAGGGAGAAGGTTAACACCTGCACCACACCACACTCAACACATAATCCTTCAAAACCCACACTACCAAAACTCACACATAGAAGCACAAAGCACACACCCACATACATGGAGGCTCTCAGTAAAAAATCTGCCCAAGCAACAGAGACCTCAAAAGCTGAAACACAGACAACCACCCACAATCCTACCCAAATGACACATAGCCCACAAAATCAGTGTGCCACTCAACCTCATCCCATAAGGCAAAACAACGTACCCAACACACTTGTCATAGGTGACTCTATGGTCAGCCACACTGATGTCCCACTCAACAGGCTAAACAAGGAGAAAGGTACTGTCAGCTGCTTGTCAGGTGCCAGGATCTGCCACATAATGCACACACTCAGGTCACTCCAAAACAAGTACAAATATGACTCTGTCATTGTACATGTTGGTGTGAATTACCTGAGATGTACCTCTCTGGGCTACATGGAAAGAGACATGGAGGAGCTCTCTAATCTTGTAGCCCAGGCAGGTATAACCCTAGCCCTGAGTAGCATCCTGCCATCACCCAGAATGATACCACAGTACAAGGAGAAAATGAATGACTTCAACAATTGGCTAAGCTTCTGGTGTCATTCTAAGGGGATCCAGTATCTGTCTGCCTGGGACGACATGGCCGACAGACCAAGATGTTTTGCCAGAGATGGCCTGCACCTGTAACTCCTTGGATTCTGGATAATGGCTAAGGCTCTTGCCACCCCTATAGTGCCATTTTTAGGCAAGGTTCAAATGCTAAATTCAGCATCATAACAGGTACAAGTAAGCAAACTCTGAGGGTAATACTACTCAATGCTAGAAGTCTAAACCTCAAAATGCACTCACTCGAGGCACTCCTTAAAATGGAGAACATCGACATCTGTGCAGTGACAGAGACCTGGTTCAAGACTCCAGAAAGTACCCCTGCATTACCAGGCTATAATTCATACTGCACCTTTCAGCCACCTAACCTGAACCAAAACACTAAAGGTGGAGGCGTGTCCATATTCATTAAGGATATCCACATCTCCAGGCAAGTTGCTCAACATAATGCATCCAAAAGTATCCAAGTGCAACTAACACTGGGCAAGATTGCAAACCAGGTTGTAGCTTGTTACAGATCCCCCACCATGCCCCAGGATTCCCACTCTTCATTTCTTAAGATACTGGAAAATATTAAGGTACAACCCAATTTTCATGGCAATTTCAACTACCCCACCATCACCTGGGAAAACTACTCATGTACCAACTCATTCACTCAATGTTTTCTGGAATTCCTAAATTCCAATGTGTTGGATCAGCTTGTCCACACCCCCACCAGGGGCAGCAATATCCTGGACCTGGTCATTACCAATAACCAGTGATCCATACCAGAGGTCAACTCCTCGCTGGTCAGATCCGACCACAAGCTAATCACCCTAAACATTCATATCCTAACCCCACCCCCTCTAAGGAAACCACTGTCAAAAACTACTCCAAAGCCAACTTCATGCTTCTTAAGATAGAAGTGGTAAACTTCACAACACCCATGCAGATGAAAAATAGAGGTACGACTGCTGAATCGTACACAAATGCACTGTATAAGCACATACACGAGTTCATGGATCATGCCATCCCCAACAGAACCAAGACACTATTCTCCAAAAAAGGAAGCCAATCTTGTGGTTCCCTGCCATAAACAAACTCTACAACAGAAGGAAGAAGCTGTTGCAAAAAAAGAGTAAAATTCCAAGACTGGAGGAACTCTGTGGTCAGCCTCAGCAAGAAGCTGAGATCCCTCATAAAATCCTCCAAAGAGAGTTATGAAAATAAAATTGCCACTGATTCTAAAGACAACCACAAAGCATTGTACAGCTATGTCAAGAATCTCAATGGCAACACTCAGATCTGCTCTGAGCTACAGAACAATGGCACTAAATATACAGAACCAACAGATATTTGCAACATCCTGGCAGATAGGTGCAGTGCTAACTTTACCCCCCTCTCACCCTCCAAAGGGCCTATCTTAATACTGGAAGACCTCCAATCACAGATGAACAACTAAAGACCACACTCTCCAAAGCCAAGAACAAAGCATCCATGGGACCAGACAACATCCCAGGCTGCATACTGCATGAACTACAGAATGAAATGGCACCCCACCTAAGTACCATGTTCAATCATAGCCTCACCTCAGACTATGCACCTATTGAATGAGGCACAGCAATGGTTATCCCACTCCACAAAGTGGGTGCCACCACAGACCCCAGAAACTACTGCCCCATTAGCCTGATGAGCTTGGTCTGCAAGGCCATGGAATGTATCATCTTGGAGCTTATAAACAAAGACATAGGTAACCTCCAAACCCTGGACCCCACTCAGTCTGGGTTTGCAAAAGGTATATCATGTCTACTAAACCTGATTGACTTCTTTGAAGCAGTCACTAGAGCCGTAGACGAGGGCAAGGTAGTGCACACATCCTATCCTGACCTCACCAAGGCTTTTGATACCATCCCCCACTCTGGAATTATAGATAAACTCACTAAACTGGGCATAAATCCCTATGTCACAAGATGGGTGGCCACTGGCTGACTGACAGAACCCACACAGTAAAGGTAGCTGACTCCAAGTCCAATTTCAGACCAGTGATGAGTGGAGTACCACAGGTTTCGGTACTGGGTCCTCCCCTGTTCGGCATCTACTTCTCTGAAGTGCAGGCCAACACAGAAGGTCTTTGGCTAATAATGTTCACAGATGACTGCAAACTGGGAGGCATAATACAATCACCTAATGATGTAGACATTCTACAAAAGGGCCTCACAGAGACAGATGCTTGGGTAAAAGTCATGGCCTCAAGCTCAATGCCAAGAAGTGCATTGTCATCCCCTTTGGGAAAACATTATCCATGAACTACTACATAGGCGGCAGCTTACTAAACACTGAAAGTGTTATAAGAGATCTCGGGGCACAGGTGGACAGTAGTCTCTCCTTTGATAACCACATCACCACAGTAGTCAGGAAATCCTTCTACATGGCACACCTCATCACAAAAGGGTTCTCCTCTAGAAAAAAAGGAGGTCATTGTTCCTCTCTACTCATCCCTCATCCGACCCATTATAGAGTACAATGCCCCGTTTAGCATGTATCTCACATGACACCTACAACAATTGAAAAGGCCACAGAAATACCTCACTAAGAGGATTACCGACCTCAAACAGATGCCATACATAGACCATCTCAAAAAAACTCCAGCTCTACTCCATCCCATATCGCCTACTCCAAGGCGATCTCTACCTAACATGCAAAGCTATGTCAAACCCAGAGCTGTTAGACATGCTATACTTAAATAAATCCCAGTCTCTCCGAACCACACGCTCCAGGGACATAAACCTTGTCACGACAATAAACAGAACATGCTGGAGTGATAGATTCCTTTCTCAGAGACTTTCCATACTCTGGAACAAACTACCCATTCATGTCAAGCAAAGCTCCTCATTGGCCCTCTTTAAAAAAAATCTTAACGACTGATGGGAAATAGAAAATTAACCCCGGGGATCACTTCTGTGGCACTGCTTGACAGGGGCACAGGAAAATAATTTTCTTGGGTGGCGAAAGCCAGGAATCCTTTTTGGCTAGGCTTATATAGGCCCCAGGGTCGATAGCCTACTACCTACCTATCAACCATTGAACCTATGAAAATGAATCAATTTTTTAATCTACCAGTCTTCTTTCTGAACTATTCCAACAAAGGAGAATACGTGTTACATTTGCTAGATGTGCATAGACAACTACGTTGCTATCTTCACAGGACAAAAGATATCAGAAAAACTGATCAATTGTTTGTATCCTATGCTGACTTGAAATTGGGAGCACCTGTATCTAAAGTCACCTTAGCTAAATGGCTTACTGACTGTATTTATTTTATATATAAGAAGTCAGGAATTACTTTGCTTTACAAAGTATGGGCTCATTCTACCAGAGCTGTAGCTATCTCTTCAGTTTTCTGCTCAAGAACATCCATGGATGATATTTGTTCTTCAGCAACTTGGGCTTCCCCTCACACTTTTATCTCTCATTATAAGCTGGATCTGGTGTCCAGAGGTAGGGCATCTTTTGTCTTTGTGGTGCTCAGAAATATCCTTCCTTGAATCCATCCAGGGTTCTAAGTAGCTGGAGACTCTGACCTATCAGTCGAGGATAGAATGAAAATTGACAACATCAGATAAAAAAGTTATGTATTTACCATAACATTCCACCTGTGTTGTCTATTTGCATTCCTCCTTGACTCCCCTCCCACCAACCCCCATTTTTTAGGTTTATACTAGAAAACCAAGGGGATATTGCAATTTGGTTATATCATTCCAACATAACCAGCTCCAGATGTGGCATTGCCTATTCCTCTCTGAAACTGTCTCTCTCTTTATCTGAATTATTCACATATTTGTATAAAGTTGTAAGAGTATGCCTTTATTGCTTGCAAATAAGATCTGAGGTGAAGGGGTGGATGCATTGTGGATAAGGGAGAAGCTCAAGAGTTCTGGTTTACCATTAGCTTTTACAGCAGCTGAGTCGGATCCGATACCTCAGATCAGAACCCATAAGTCGAGGAGGAATGAAAATAGACAACACAGATGGAACATTATGGTAAGTACATGAATTTTTTAAGCTTGCTTGTGGTTAACTGGGAGTAGAGAAGGACTATGAGCTTGCAGATAAACTTTCCATGGTAGAATTCCTGACTGAGACCAGAATTTTGCAGAGGTGCTTCTCTACAACAGGAGAAGATCCAATTGTTCATATCACATTGAGGCATGGTATGCATATGAAGCCCACTAGAGTCACCTCTACTATGCTTGACCCTTAACCCTACAGAATGAATGGGTTATATATATCTCTTACCTGGAGGAATGAGCAGGTCAGGGATCTGATCAGTAAAATGGCCGGGATGGTAAGCTCAATGGTCCAAGGAGGACTTGAGCAAAAAAAAAATTAACTGTGAATGATAAGTGAGGCTCTATGGAAATTACTTCAATAGCCTGCTAGATGTTGAGACAGCTTTTTACTTCATCTGGACCTTTTAGTTTTGGATGAGTGATTGTTGGTTAAACCCAGGTTTTTCATGTAGTTATTTTTATTATTATGCCAAAAACTATTCTTAACAACAGAAACCACAAGATCACCTTCAAGGCTTAGTATTTTCATCATTTTAATCACAGACTTCTTCTGAAATCTCATGTGGTCTTGTGGTTCCTCTTTTATTTTTGTATTTTATGCTCCCAAACAGGGCACGTGTTTTCTCTGGATTTTTTCTATTACGGCAGCTGTATCTTATGCCTCTTTTGATTCAGACTAATAAATGGAAATATGCTCTACTGTGAAGCTGGTATACTGACTTTACTGATATCTATCTGTGTCTATATGCAATGTACCATGGCAGTTTCTCAGTCTGTCTATACCTTGAAGTATGCCTACATATTCTACTTGCCATTTGTCTGTCTCAGATTTTCATCCTATATCATTATTTAGAGAATTACCTACCTTGATTTGATTTACTGATCTGCAGTAATGAAACCTAGCACTGATCTCACAAAAAAAAAAAAAAAAAGAAATCAGAGAAATTACATAGCATTTGAGTCTAATGACCATTTTACAGCTTGCCAGTGCCCACCCTTAGGACATGCCCACCAATACAGGAGGGCTAGGACGACCATACCTTGAGTGACATTATTTTAACATCTAATTGTATTACACATTTTTAATGTGACAAGTGTATTATTTGTGAATTTAATTTTGATAATTACCACACATTGAAAATTGTCGTGAAGACAGAAACTCCTGCAATAAAATCATGAGAAACTGAACCCACAATATATCTTATTTTTGTATTTTTAGTCAAGACTGCGGATTCAAAAACTGACTTGACCAGCAGAAGTCATTTACTGTTGTGTGCAAAAATCTTAATATTACAATTTTTTTAAGTGTATTTAGATTCAGGTTAGAGAACTTTTGTGTTAAATCATTTACAGGACTCAATAAGAAATTAACTGTCAGGCCACACCCCTTTCCTCTAGGAGGGCTAGAAGAGTGAAAGGGTATGCATCCAATCGTATAAGTTCCATTTGAAAGATTATAGTGTATTACATGGCTTACTCTGTAGGGAATGTCTTCCATAGGTTGGGGATGCAATGTCCAATGAATCTGTCTCTCAGATATATTTTATTTATCTGCTGGTGAAGATTTAGGTCCCTGGTTCTGGCATTTGTGTAACTGTTAGACTTCAAAAATGCATGAGATACTTTACTACTTACTTTTAATGGCATGGAAGGTAAGGCATAGATCTCTCCTCGAATGTCAGTAAGATACTGAATAAAAGGGGCAGTGCTTCCATGCAGTCTCAGTAGCGAAGGACCTTTAAGCACATGGTCTTCTTGGTTAGGAACATCTGCTTTTTTACAGTTGTTTTATATATCTGAGGCACATCCCAAAAGGACATTGTACTCAATAATTGGCCAAATGAATGCTTAATATGAGGGAGCAATGGCCTCTTTAGATCTGAGTGACATTCCCTTGGTAATTAGCTTCTCTGAGTAGAATTATTTTCTGACAACTGTTGTCACATGATGATTGAAAGTGAGGAAATCATCAACCCAGTTTAAAGGTTCCTAACTACATTTTCATTTTGAAGTGAGATATTGTCTATGATATGTGCTAAGGAGAGGGGCTGTCTACCAAACGTGATGATATTACACTTTTCTTTCATTTGAGCCCATTTTCAGTACTCCTGAAATTTATGTGTGAGTACTTTCTCAAGAGTTCTGGTATCAGATGGGGAATTGCCAATAACACCCAGTTTGCAGTCACCTGCAAACTCAGTTAGCCAGAGATACTGTGGTCTGGACATCAGAAATGTAAATTACAAAAAGGAGAGGTCATAACAAAGGGCCCTGAGGGACACCAGTGATTACCATCATACTTTCTTATGAGGCACCTGCAACTCACACTACATAAGTTTTGTCGTTTAGCTAGATTTCTATCCATTTTACTACATAGGGATCTGGATCTATTTTAAGGCATTAAGCTTACTTAAGGTGCCAGTCAGGTATGTTATTGAATGTCTTAGTGGGAGCAACATATGCCATGTGAACAGCACAACCTCATCTTGTGTAGCCCTTTCAAAGAAGTTAACCAGATTCATTAGGCATGATCTTCCCTTGTCCAGAATCTTTAAGTCATGTGATTTACGAAACTGTATTGTCCTGTTTGAGGACTATGATTTTGCCACATAGTTTTAAAGAACTCTTACTTTCTCCCACCAAAACAAATCTTTCTCTCATATCACTCATTTTGACTATATTTCACCCTCTTTCTAACCTTCCTTTTATTAGTAAGGGTTACAAGAAAAGTGTTTTTGTACTGATCCAGTCTTAAGTTCCTTCTCATGATCTCCATGATCAATTTCAGTCTAGTTCTAGATCTTAGCACACCATAGTGATCGTGAGAAATAATATTTTTATCACAAGGGATCTAAGATTGATATCGATCATGGCCCTGTTTCATAACATAGACCACAATATTCTATTCAGCCATTTCTGTAGCTACTGTCATCTTGCTTCAATGGTGCTTCGTTGGTTTATCCTTTACCTCTCAGGTCACCACGAGTGAGTTGTTTTAGGAGTTAATTAATACGGTTACTACTCATTTAGGAGTTAAGTGTAATACAGCTTGACCTTTGTTCCAGAGTTAATCACAGCATATATGTTAATGTTAAGAGATATCATTTAAATTAGATGTATTTCTTATCAGTGCTACACTGACAATCTTCAGCTGTACCTCTCATTTTCTCAGGAACATGTACCTGATTTTAATTCCTTAGAAGACTGTCTGTAGGCTCTCTAATCTTGCCAGATTCAGACCATCAAAGGCTGAGATGATGTTGGTGCATGACATCATGCATCCATTCTTGACAGAACAGCTCATGCTCAACTGAGAAGTGTCTGTTAAATTTACCATATGTTACTCCATCAGTCAAAATGATGATGAAATTGGTGAATCTGCTGTGGGTTATTCCATCAGTTAAGGGTATAATGAAAATAAGAATTCACCTCTGGTTTGCTTCTGGTGCTTTGAAAATATTTACAGGTCAGGTGAAATTCAG
Organism: Protopterus annectens; assembly: GCF_019279795.1. Taxonomy (NCBI): domain Eukaryota; kingdom Metazoa; phylum Chordata; order Ceratodontiformes; family Protopteridae; genus Protopterus; species Protopterus annectens. The sequence goes on from NC_056739.1 coordinate 1,375,941,353, forward strand.
AGAAGCATGTAACCATCTAAGAAGGCTATATCTGGCAGTAGAAATGCACTTTTAAAGTCAGTAACAGCTTCAGTTTGTAGATTTGGATAAAGTGCACAACTGATACTCTTCTCTTCCCCATACATAATACCACACCATTATCTCCCCCTCATCTTGATGACCCTGATATTGCTCAATTGTATGCCAAACAATTTATGACAATAAAAAATATCACTGGTGACCACACTGGTAAATTGCACTCACCATCTGTCAATGAATCTAACGCTGCACTCCAAATGGTATCAGATGTTGTCAATACTATGACATAGTGGGATAAACCCTTGACTAAGGCACATATGACACAGGATTTGATTAGTATCTCAGGCATCTGAGGTGTTGGAATAGGAGGATGGATGTACCCATTCTGGAGGAGGTTGCACCTCACATTAGATCCCTAGTAGTACTAGCTGGGGATATGCAGGGGATAATTGTCTAATGGCAGTGGGCCAGTAGCTTAGTTGCAATGGATGCAGGATAATATGACTGCACGTCCATCCCAAGGACATCATGGATACATCAGAGGAGCGTGGAAAGATGGGTCTTAAGCAAAACCACTATTGGCAGCAGTATGATGCTACACTGGGATCCTTGATCTTTTCACCAGCATCAGTCATGCATCAGGGTCTACATGATGGAGGCTAAGATGGTTCTGGTAGATGCAGTAAATGAGGACAGGACCAGGAGGTAAGACAGTTGTCAGTTTCAAAAGCTAAAAGAACTGAAAAAAAAATCTTCAAATGCTTTCAATCAGTAGTCTTTTTAAATATTGAAAAAATAAATCTAGCATTCCTGCCGTAGATAGACTGTCTTCATAATTCCTTAAAACTGCTGTCAGATTGCTTTCTTATCCAGTTACTGACTTAATTTGCTGGTTCATTATGTTTCTGCAATACAGAAATGTGCACTACTTGTACCATTCCATAATTGTAGTACTTCTATGGAATAACTTTCATCCTGTTACATTAATTTCCCCTCTCTCCATAATTCTTGAGCAATGCATTCAGCAACAGCACTTGAAATATGTCTTTGAGGTTAATATTCTTTTTAGCACTCAACATGGCTTTTTCTCTAACTATGTAATGCACATAACACATTTCTAGAACTGGATTCAGTTTCTTACAATCACGCTAGTGTTATGCTGTAGGTGCAGTCTATGTTGATCTCCCTAGGGCCTTTGACACTGTTCAACATGTAAAACTCTTACAGACTATTCAAGGTTTAGGACTATCTTCAAACTGGACCATGGTGACTTTCTAGATATCTTGTTGATAGACATCAGGCTATCAGATAGAATCATTCCATGTCTTCCACCATGACAGTTGATGCTGGGTCATATAGGAGTCTATATTAAGTCCATTATTGTTCGCTATCTTTGTCAGTAAAATAACTAATCATTGTGTAATGTCAAGCTTTTACCCAATGTGCAGATGTTTCAACCATCACAATATCTAACAACTCAGTCAAATGTATTGATGTTAATCTACTAGAATATCTCCAGTCTGTCTGAGAATGTCTTGCAAATCAAGGACTTCTTCTCAGTCCTAATAAGATTAAATCAGTGCTGTTTATGGCCAAATTTGGCAAACTGAATTATAATCTGGGGTCATCTGGACCTTCACCTATACTAGGTTTGTTCTGAACATTCATTCTCCTGATAATTTACCACTCAAGGAAGTCAAAAGTACCAAAATGGCCTGGTTTCATCACTGGCAGTCCACTCAGATTTGAAACACACACATAGATGACATCCTTACCTAAACTAAAAAACGGCATGGCTGCTCTGCAAGCCTATGAAATTTATATCTAAATCCTCTAAAATATCAGCTACTAACTCATTTCTCCTTCCTTTATCCAAATCTACTAAACTATCAACTACTAACTCGTTTCTCCTTTCATTAATTCTCTTCTCAGCATAACTACTAATTGGACTAACATCATTTCTAAGGCACAAGAATGGAGCAACATATATACTCTCTACCTTCTAATATTTGCCTATTCCTTAAACCTTCTCATTTATTATCCTCCATTACCTTCCTCTCCCATTATTTTTTTCTTTCAATGTCTTGCTAATTTATCTTAGCCTCACTTCTCCCATTAATATTATGTGCACTTATCTTTCTCCCAGGAGTCCCAGCATTCACTTCCTTTATATTTTTTTGCACTTCGACACTCCAGCTCATTCACAATTCAACATGTTGTTCTTTCCCAGTATTAGTCACCTTTAAAAATATTCATTTTAATTTTGATATAGCTATTATGTTTTCATTGTTTACAGTTCCTTCACATGACTTCCATCAGTATTTTGACTTTTTCTATATTATGCAATTGCCTATATCTAGCTGATTGCTATCCCCTCAGATATTTGGTGGGACTGCTGTGGATTGTTATTTTTGCAAATATTTAGTGATACTGCTTTTCTTTCCTCATTTTTATGTTACTATTTTTCTGCTGTATTGCAATTAATGTTGTTGTTTGTCTTTTTGGCTTTTTCCGGTTAGGGGTCGCCACAGCAGAACTCCGGTCCGCTAATGATTGGCAGTAGATTTTTTATGGTGCAGAGTTTCCAGCCCAATGCCCAACCTTCAGCGAAGGCACGCCCATTCACGCATGTCTTTCGGAGGCCACTCGACCATGGGGAGGACATGCAGACTCCACACAGAAAGCACTGCAGCCGTGAATCGAACAGGAGAACCTCTTGCTGTGAGGCAACAATGCTACCTCTGTACCACCGCGTCTTCACTGTATTGCATTTAATGCATTGTATTAATTGTACTGCAAAGACTATCTCCTTGGAATTCAACTAAAGATGGGTATTTCCAGCTGAACTTTCCTATTTAACAAATTTAGTCAAATAGATACATATAATCATTTATACATACATATATATACAGAAATCAACAAATATCACAAACCTTTTTACCTATCAAATGTAAAATCATAGATTTATGTCTACTGGTCCAAGTTATATTTATTGTAGTCAGATAGTTTTCAAAATCTATTGAGATATGTATTTATACAATTGCTAAATGGGTGGATATTCTGGTGTTTGGATGGTTCTGGGTCATAACATCGACAACCAGAACATCGACACCGACTTCACCGACACGAAAACACCGACACAGAAATCATCGACACTACAAATCACGGACATTTAACAGGTAAGGGGTTTACTTTCGTTAATCATGCCTACCATGTTTCAGGAAGTGTGGCAGTGTTATGATAATTGTATTACTTAGTCCTTATGGTAGGCATGATTAGCGAAAGTTAAACCCCTTACCTGTTAAATGTCCGTGATTTGTAGTGTCGATGATTTCTGTGTCATGTTTTCGCATCAGTGAAGTTGGTGTCGATGTTTTGGTTGTCGATGTTATGACCCAGAACCATTTGGATACATTTTAGGTATGACATGGGCCTAAAGTGAGAACGACAGCATTATTTGCAAAGAGTTGAACAGGTCTGTATCCATAGGCAGAGTAATATTTTTAATATGTTGTATTTGTGCTCATTTCCATACTAATCAGAAGATCCATCAAATAATGCTATCTGCCTTTATTCTAGAAAATTCCTTTGTAACACCCTTGCACAAGGGCAAATACTCTACCAATATAAATAGCAACAAACCTACAATCATGCTATCACCCATTGCTAAGATACTTGAAAAGTGTATTCATCAGCAACTTCTCTCCTATGTACACAAACACAATGTATTAGCTGAAAATTAATAGAGATTTCACTCTGGACTCAGTACTAATTCAGCTCTCTTAACTTTCCTTGAATTTATTAAACTTAGACATTAAACTTAAACATAACCAAAGTCAGAGGGCTGCAAAAGTATTTTACTGACATGTCAAAAAGCATTCAGTACAGTTTCACACTCCATTTGACTTGATAGGTATGGCCACATTGGCCAAGGTGAGAACTTTAAAATGGTTCCATAGCTGCTTAAATGCATGGATAGAGAGTGCTAAATGGAAATACTCCTCCTGCATACCGTTTACACTTGGTATACCATGAGGTATCATACTAGGCCCTTTACACTTCAATATATTTATAACAAAATAATAAAAGTATGTGACTTTGTACAACATGTTGATGACTCCCAACCTCATTCTCTCTGCAACCAACCTGACTGACCTACTAGCTATATTTCAACAAATCTTTCTAGACTTATAGTCATGCCTGCGGCAATCCTTCTTACTGATTGCTAAGAAAACAAAATAATAAATACTTTTTTGCCAACTGCATCACAGGAAAAGAATGTAATCTTGAATATATATTTCTTTAGATAGTAGTGTCATAGTACAAGTTTCTAAAACTAAACTATTGAGGGGGTACCATTGAAAAGATAGTTTTGATAGCCACATAGATTGCATCATAAAAAAAAAGAAAAAAGTTGATTCTTATATAGAGAAAAACTTTCTATTTGAATAATTGCTAATTAAAGCAGCTCAGGTGTTTATTTTCCACTATACTGCTTTATATGTTCACTGCATTTACCAATATCCAAAAGAAAGTTCAAACAACAACACAGTCACATAATGAAATACTTAAATTTGCTTCTAATTAATCCCATAAAACTCACTACTGCATAGCCCTAAAAAGTAGACCAGGTAGAGCATAATAAAATACTCTTACATTGTCACTTATACTTCATTCTCCTGTCAAATAACCATCAATTAATCACCTCATCAAAATGTATAATCCTACCAGATTCCTCTGATCTCTAAACAAGAACTTACTACAAACCAAGACACTTTATAAACACTTTGGTGACTCTCCACTCAGTGTATGCAGCTATAACATGGAATCTCATGTTGCAAAAAACTCACCATAAAAAGTCCAGACAATTAGAGTTCCTCATGTTCTTGTATGACATAATTATCCTTGTCAAAACTCTTTACACTTTTTCTTATAACTACCACCAATCTACTGCCACAAATCATTTCTTATTGCTCTTAATCTCATTTTTATCTCATACCATTTTCAGTTCTACTGACAACCTCAAATACACTTCTACTGAGCCCTGCCTGTTACTCATAAATTTTATCTGTAACCCTTATTAGTTCCTCTTCACCATATCCTTCTTTTTGCTCTTAGACATCCCAGCCCCCTCACTCTACCTGATCTGTTACACACCACCCTACTCTGGAACCTTTCCTTTCTTAGTAACCAAGTGATAACACTTAATAGGTAGGAAGCATGTAGCTACTCCTTCCTATTCTTTGTATATTGTATTGTGCATGATGCTAGTTCTGTTAGTACCTGTGTGCATATGTTGTATTAATTTATGTTTTCTATTTGTTACTGGGTAAGCCACTAGACAAGGTGTGCCTTTTAGGGGTGACCTAGGAATGCGGTCTAGTTAAGTGACTTGTTCAGAGTTACACAAAAGGCAAATGCAGGTAGAAGGAATCAAACTCTGTACCGTCGATTACAGAAGCAGCAAATTAACAACCCAGATCCTTAATCCTCTGCACTAACTGACAGACTTAATTACTCTCTTAGTAAGAACAAACAGGATATGCGGGCAAGGCTGGATGAACCAGAAAACTCAGACTGCACAAAACAAGTATATCCAGCTGACACAGCTGAGGTTTCCACTTAAAATTCCATTTACTAAAACAAAAGTTAAAAACAGTAAAACAATAAAAAGACAGAGAAGATGATAGCTTTCATGCCTATCATAGGTGCTTCCTCAGATTTCAATTATCTTACTTATTCTCCTCCTGTAAGTTTTGCTATTCTGTTTCTGCCACTATGGTAATGGTTTTATTCTTGTAAATGTTGCCTTCCTGTTTCTACTTTGGAATTTTTTTCCAAGGGCCTCCACTAAAAAGGGGTAGCCCAGCTGAACAATCATGGTTAACAAATGAAATTTAAATAACTATATTCATACATACATACATACATGCATAAATAAAATTAGTTTTCATAGCACTGTACATATATAGGGGAGGCCACGGTGGTGGAGCAGTTAGCGTTGTTACCTCACAGCAAGAGGTTCTCTAGTTCAATCCTTGGCTGGGGTGCCCTTCTGTGCAGAGTCTGCAAGTCCTCCTTGTGGTCACATAGGTTTCCTCCGGGTGCTCCAGTTTCCTCCCACATTTCAAAGACATGGTGTAGGTGGATTGAACACTCTAAATTGGCCCTAGGCATGAGAGCATGTGCATGTGTGCCTTCTGTTGAAGGTTGGGTGCCAGGCTGGCAACTCAACACCATAAAACTCTACTGCCAATCATGAGTGGACAGGTGATCTGCTGTGGTGATCCCTAACTGGGAAAAGCCGAAAGAAGAAGTACTGTAGATATATATATATATATATATATATATATATATATATATATATATATATATATGTATATGTATGTGTGTGTGTATATATAAAAACAGTGTAACCTAGTGCTGAGCACAGGTAGTTTTAGGCTAGTGTACACTTTCCTTTAAGAAAAACAAAGCACCACAAAGGAAAACTAGTTGTAGAAGAATACCTACCACACTGATCAACAGCCAGATACACAGTGACTTTCAGATAAGGAGTTAACAGCACAAGCCCAAGTAAATTTGTAAGCTATGTATGTACCGCTGTTCCAGTCACTGGCATTAAATGTGATCACTCTAAGTGCTCTTGGAGTAATGCCTTCATTGAATTTATATGGCTATTTATATGAAAATAGGAAAGCATATATTACTTGTTACTGCTATGTATAACTTAGATCTGATGAAGCTCTGACAAGGGTGAAAGCGCTCATGTCTTGTTTTAACTTAATAAACTGTGGTTTAAACAAGCAACATCACTTTGAATCCTGTTTAATTTTAATAAGAATGCAACGTGATTTTTAATATGGATCTTATATAAGAAGTTGGAACAACAATGGTCTCTTTTAGTATTTTTAGTAATTCATATGTGATTAATGCACAGTGATCTTTGATATGGATCATGGATCTTATATTAAGAAGTTGTGACAATGATCTCTTGCGAATTTATATGCAGATATCAAGATTAATTTTCTTGTATACCTAGTTTTCCCTTTTTGTCAAGCTATATCTCTATATTTATGTATTTATTTATTGCTTTTGTTACCAGGATAGTCCAACTGGGCAAACAGATGCCTCATTTCAGCCAAGGTGAGGAAAGAAAAGCTCCACAGTAGTTATAACTTAGACAGATAACATGCAGGTATTTACAACAATATGTTGCAAAAACATATAAACATACAAAGAATTTTGTAAAGTATATATAGTAGCTAAAATTATTTACAAAATTGACATTTAGATATACAATATGCAGTATGTTTTCCAAGATATATTAGGAGTTGTGGCAGATGGTAAGTGGAGGAGGAGGACAGAGTCGGGAAAAGGGACGTGAATGAGACTGACTGAAAAAGTCTGAGCTACAGGAAGTTACAGGCAGAGTCAAGGTAATGACATTGCCAAGAGTGGATCATAAACATGGCCATGTATCAGACACATATTGCATTAGCTGGTTTTGAATGATTTAGCATTTTCAGTTTGTCTAACATATTTATATTACAGTTTTGAAGATTTTTTTCCCTGTGGCTTGAAGCAGTTGTCTGAGTACTCTCAGCTGCAGGCGAACAATAAGTAAGATGATATCCATTGTAGTTTCAGTAATTTGATGACAGCTAAACAATAAGTAAGATGATATCCATCGTAGTTTCGGTAATTTGATGACAGCTGAACAATAAGTAAGATGATATCCATCGTAGTTTCAGTAATTCGATGACCGAAATTTTTACTTTGTATCACTTTCTCTCTGGGTAATCAGACTAGCTTGACTATTTACACAGTACTCTGTATGAAATTCTTATTCTTCATAACTGAAATTGTTAAAGTAGCTTTTGTTTTGAAGTTTCATGAAGGCAACAGGTATTTGCATTGTATACCGAGCTCACTGTTTTCTTCTTCTTCTGTCAGCTTTTCCCGGTTAGGGGTCACCACAGCGGATCACCTGTCCGCTCATGATTGGCAGTGGAGTTTTTTTTTTACGGTGTCGTGTTGCCAGCCCGGCACCCAACCTTCCACAGAAGGCACACACATGCACGTACTCATGCCTAGGGCCAATTTAGAGTGTCCAATCCACTGTTTTCTTGCATTGCTATAAAGCATTATCTGCTCATGATAACCTTAACATGAATTCTTTCCTATTTTTTTTTGTCCATGGCATAAAAATTGTGGCACATAATATGGACTCTAGAGACAGGGTACTAGGTGTTATCCGAATAAAATGATGACTGTGGTGGTCCCACACCACACAATAGAAAAACTTATTGTTTGTAGCACTTTACACTTGTTAAATTATCAAAAAGCAGCAGAATCATGGGATGCTAAAGGTTTCATTTGATCGAACACTGTTGAAATAACAAAATAAGTCATAACGATCAAATACCAATGTGAAGGTACAACTATCATGTACTGCTAATATTTAAAATAGTAATTACATTCTTTCTAAGAATATTCAGCCTTATTTTTAATGGAATGCTAAGAGATAGTGAAGGCTCACACTTAAAATTGTTTTCAGCCAGTCAGCTTCCAGTTGTCATGATGCTGGACCTCAGTCAAACTAAAATAAGTCTTTTTTATGTACTGTGTGGATTATGTACATTGTAACCTAGGACACAGTTCAAATAAGCTTTGTCTAACCTCTGTGACTATTCACAGCAGTAGTTCCCTAGTCGTGGTTGAGTTTAAAATTTTCAGCTCACTGATTTAATTTGCTTGATATCCAACTCCTAATTCAATGTTGTGTATAAGGAGCCGTTGACAGTGCAGCTTCTGTTTGCACGCAGAAAGTGATTCTGAGTTCGAGGCTCTTTTTCCTCTTTAATTGGACATATGTAGAGTTAATACATTTAAGGAAGAGGAGGTCAAGCAAGAAGCCCTGATGTCGGGGTGCAGGAAGGCTTCCCTTTCAAAAATTATTTTTATATGCAGTATATTTTGTTTTCATACAGTTGAAACTGACTGGTTTGTTTTGTGTGGCTGATGCTCTAATCACGTTACTGTTGAAACATGGTGCACATTCACAGTATTTGAAGCAAGTGTTATCTCTTCATGTCCTGGGTGATGAGCAGACTACATGATGGAGGCTGGTCTGGTGAATTTAAAACATTGCACTCAGTTGTCATGTCATTTGGTCTTTTTTCAGATCAAGTAGGGCCTTCTGAGGTGACCAACTAACTGAGATTAGATATAAGATCATTTGGTCACTTTTCTTACTCTGCCTGCTAAATTTGAATCTGCAGCCACCTCTATTGTCTTTCCTTCAAACCAGAATTATTCAGAGCTGGAAGATGCAAAGAGCATACCTCTCAACCTGTAAACATCAAAAATCTGGACAAAGGACCATTTGAAGTAGGTACAACTGGCCAAAGATCAGGACACTGATTAACATAAATTTTGCATACGTAATAATGTAATCTCACCCACTCCAATGGAATTGTGGGATACCAATGTGAAGACTGATGTCATTAAATACTAATAAGTAATGGCAGACATTTGAATTTCAGTCTTCATATCCCTCAGAAAATACATAATAAAGGAAAATCTATTCTCGCAACTATCTAAGTAGTTTACAGGAGCAATATTTCAAATATGTCCCTATTTTGGGGCCTTTCTCCCACCATTATCTTTGGCTTTGTTCAGATTTCTTCCTCTGAGAGATTGAGAGGTATGATAAGCATATTATATAAAATCTCAACACTTCACATCCATTTTCAGGAAATAATATGCAAGATTATTGTTCCCGCATAGCAGAGACAGCCAGTTTCAGCTTTTCGGAGACCCTGGTCCACAATGAAGCTTGACAACTCCAATTTCTCCAAGAGAAAAAGGAACCATACAAGTGTGGTATGGAATATTGGTCAGAACACACTAATCTGTGAATAAACTATATACTGAAGAACAAGTAATTTCATTAATGTAAAGTACATTTTTACAGTGCATTTCTGAACAGTAAAACAGCTTAAAATTCAGGGGTTAGCCTTACAAATAGGCAACTGTTCTTTGTGGTCTCTACCTACCTAACAAATGATTCATGTGAATGTTGTTATACTATTACTGACCTTTCCCTAGCCCTAGCCTGAACAAAAGTAGATAGCAATACAGCAGAAGTAATACAATCACTTCTCTGGTGAGCTGAAAGAGAGCTGTCCTCTGTGACTGTCTACTAAGTCCTTCTGTGTTTCCTCCCCACCCTGGTGTCAGCAATTGCTTTGCTTATTAAGTGCAATACAATACCTTTTCTCTTAAAATCACATCAGTTTCAGGAGGGTTTAGGAGGAAAAGAGATACATTTTGAGCCAAAATCAGGGACAGTAAACTTGATAGATCAGAGCCTGTTCATTCATTCATTATACACTTTCTTGATTATAATCAAAAAAGCTAAAACTGAAACAGCCATTTAGCATCCAGCAAGCAGACAATGAAAAATAAACACTCACACTGTTCTTTGCAAACTATTTTATCCATTGCCAGCCCATCACCTAAGACTGAGTTTTTACACATAGAAATAAAATGCAACCATATTAATAAAATGTAAGTAGCCTACTCCACACAATCCAGTCATCACACTCAATATCTTTACTAAAAACTACTCTTTAGACAGTTCTTGATGACATGTGGCATTTGCGTTCTGAAGCTGAAGATATGCTCACTTTTAATTTGTTTGGTGGGAAGGTAGTAGTATCCCCCTCTTTGGCAATCTTATTAAACATATTAATTTGTAATTACTCTCTGGGCATCTCCGATTTTTCTTTAGAATGCATTGCTCTCTCTGGCTGTCACAGAATTGCAGTATTTGTGTTATAGAAATAGAAAAAGAAAATGCATACTACCACTGTTAGCTGATAAATTCTGTATGGACTGTCCAAAGCATTTTTTGCTCCCTTTTCTCCCCGTGCGATTATGTAAATATGCTTACCTCACACCCTTCTGGAAATGGTTGCATGTTATGGTACTCTCCCTCACCAAACTGTTAAAGAATGCATCAGAATGAAAACATATTTGGATACAGGTTATGGAAGCAAATAATTTACAAAATAAATAGAAAATGTGCATTTTTAAATACAGGATAGTTTATTTTCACACAACTTGCTGCATATTTCTCAACTGTCCAGATTTTTGCCAATTGTTTTGTTATGTTCTTCATAAAACTTGTAGTTTTCTGGCAAATAGCTGATGATAAAAGTGACTAAAAAACATTAGAGTTTCAGACTTCAAATCATTCAGAAAATGTATGCTTTGCTAACACAAATCCTTATTCTATGAGTGTTCTAAATTTATAAGAGTAATATTTAAAATCTGTCCATATTTTTGGGCTTTTGCCCACTCCCCATCATTTTAGGCTTTGTCCAGATTTCTTGCACTAAGAGGTCAAGAGATACAGCTCATGTTTTGTGACGCCTAGTCATGTAATGACTCACATTACAAAACAGCATCACAGTCAGTAGTTGAAGGTGAGAGCGCATGCAATCAACAAGAGTTAACAAGAACAGTATACAGCAGAGTTTCACCTTTTATTTTTCACATAATAAAATGTATTTATTGGCTGGATTTCCTTCGTAGTTGCCGAGGAAAATGTGTTTTGCTCTCCACAGTTACAAAGTACTATCTGTCAACTGGTAATAAACAGACACACACTAAAACACAAAGTATGAATCCATAGCCTGCAATTTAGTGTGATTATGTGAGTGAGCACTGGAAACGTTTAGAAATCAGTGGCATGCAGAGTGCTTTGTAAGCCAACTGTGCAACAAGTGCAGGTTGCTAGGTTTTTGGATTCTTACAGTCTGCATTATTGTTTTAATTATATGGAAACTTGAGCTCAAATCTGTGCCCCATGTAGTAGAAACCTACTACCGTAATTTAGCCAATGGGATGGGACCTACAGTACACAACAGGGTGAGAACAGACTGAGCCAAATGTCAAAATTAAACTAGCAATATGCTGTGCAACTTGCAACAAATATGGCAAAAATAAAAAAATGGGTTGTGCCATGTGTCTAATTACCTCACACTGGTCTGAAAATAGCCAAACTCCTGAGAACAAATATCAGCACACCACGCACGTATAATATCCATTTCCAGTCCGACAGGAAGTCAGGGACTGCCTCATGAAGCTGTTATCACACACTCCTGGTCCTGCAGGTTGATGATGTTGCAGGATACGTTGGCGATGAGTGAGGACATCAGCCATAATTTAATTTTTTTTTTTTTTTTTTTTAGAAATTGGGAATTTAAGGGGCCACTCGTAAATTCATGGCACCCCATTATTTTGCCCTCAGAACTGGTAAATACCAAGGAATTCAGCATGGTTGAGAGGTATGGCAGTGAGACAAGCCACGTGACTCACATTTGAGTCTCATAGACATATACATCACTGTCAAGCTCATCCATGTAAAAAATAACCTTTACTACATTTAGCTTTTTTCAAGATTTATGTTACTGTACGACAAATGCAGATTTCTTTCAATGATAAACCATCTCATATTACATACCATATAGGAATATGGGATTAAGTGACTGACAAATGCAGGAAGATTACCATGTGCATTACAAGTAGTGGGATCTTGCTTTCAGAAGCTTCACTTATCATCTCTGAAATTCATTCCTATTAGGCTTTTAATGGCATCTATTCCTGCTCTCCATTCAGATATCCTGAAAATCCCTTGCTAGGCTTAAAATGTCTGACAAGGGCAATTAGCTGAGTACTAACCTATGAAACTATTCATCCTTTCTGTTCCATGGCAACCTGCCCAGAAGACAGTCATAAAAATAAGAATAGCCAGAGACAGCATAGCACAAAATCTGTGATCCCCTCTATGACAACAAGAATCTGGATGCCAAAAGAGAAGTTTCTGAAGCTGTATATTTTTTCAGTCTTCCTATTCCCCCTTCAGATGCCTTCCATCTTCCAGTTACATCAAATCTGAGCTGTTAACTGCAGCCTCCAGCTGTCACCTTCCTGCAGAAAACCAAAGCTGTTTGAAAGGTGCTTAGCATTATTTTCATCTGCTGCTAATTGCAACTGTATAGTCACCAGTCCAGCCTGCAAATCATTACTTATTTGTGTGAATGAAATTTTAGGAGACAGATTTGTTGTGTTTCATTTTGTGAAGCTGTCATTGAGAAGACTATCTTTTAACAGATTTTAATACATTCAGGTTGAGATTCAGAAAAGCTTAGCACTGTGGGAAAGCCTTAGCTCAGAAGTATACCACATTGTGCTAAGCCTTTCTCAGATGACTCTGCCATTGAGGTTTTCCTTTGCAGGCCTCAGAAGTAAGGGCAGTCTCATGTTCAGAGGTGTTTGCTGGTCCAGCAGTCTGGAGGAGTTGCGAAATCTAGTTAGTAATGTGTTCCTCCCTGGAATTGTCTATGGTTACTGTGTTGCTCAGTTGACTGATTCAGAAAAGTACTTGTATCAGTAAACGTTTAATCTAAGAGGAAAAAGTGACCGCTGTAAAACACGGTAGTTACCCATTCACTACTATGGGAAGTTCAGCAAAGACATGGGGGTATTATTCAGTGTGTGTGTGTGTGTGTGTGTGTGTGTGTGTGTGTGTGTGTGTGTGTGTGTGTGTGTGTGTGTGTGTGTGTGTGTGTGTGTGTGTGTGTGTGCGCATGTGCGTGTGTGTGTGTGTGTGTGTTTGTCTGGGTGGTTGCACTAGGGGGTTAGGTAAGTAAACAAGCAAGAGTCCAGATGGATATGTGTGTGTGTGTGTGTGTGTGTGTGTGTGTGTGTGTGTGTGTGTGTGTGTGTGTGTGTGTGTGTGTGTGTGTGTGTGTGTGTGTGTGTGTGTGTGTGTGTGTGTTGGACTATGCATGGAATGAATGGATGAGCATTGCTGTGAGTGTGATCACCTGTGGGGGGATTTGCTTGTTAATGAGTGAATGAGTATGTTTGTGGGGGGCATACCTCTCAACCTCTTAGAGCAAGAAATCTGGACAAAGTCACAAATAATGGGGGGACAAAAGGCCCACAAATAGGAATACTTTTTTTAAATATTGCTTTTACAAACTTAGAAAGTTGATAAAGTAACAGATTTTGCATTAGCTTGAATTTACTGAAGGATATGATATCTGAAACTCAATTGTTTGCCATTATTTTCTGAATTCAATCCTCAATGATTTCCTAGTGATTTGCCAGAAAAAAACACAATTTTATTAGAAATAGACCACAAGTACAAAGCAAAAATCTGGACAACTAAGTGATACTTATCACAAAATGGTCAACATGCTTCTGAATTCTTGGGACAGATTTTTAATACATTTATAAAACATTTAACATATCTTTGCACACTGCTAAATCTGAGCATGGTAAATCTTAACATGACAACAACAGATTTTCGTTTCTGCTAATAAAATTAACTTACATATAGAAACTATAACAGACAATACAGACATACTATGTTCCATGCCTGCTTGCAGGAGTCTGAGTTCAGGACAGGGAATCAGAGCACCTGAGGCAATCTAAATGGAAGGACTAATGTCTGTCCTTCTAAAAGGACAGAAAGTTTAAACCAATTACTGATTAGACTTTAATAAAAGGTAGGTACAGTGTTAATTGCCGATATCTTAATCTAAGGACATAATACAGATATTTTGCTCCATTTACTTATTTATAAATGTATTTAATATGTTTATAACATTTGTTAACCAGAAATATCCAGCTGGGAAGTCTCATTTTTAGTGAAGCTCCAAGGAGAAATCTCCATTGACAATGCAGATACTGTCTAAAATAAAAATGCATTACAAGATAGTATAAAGTGAACAACATAAAATATTTAACTGGACTATGACTGCACAGTTTTGATTATAACTTTTTTGCATATATAAATTAAGTATGCAGTCTTCTGACCCAAATGCATGCCTAAGCCCTACAGTAAAATGGGAAAGACCCTGTGACTACTTAGGTGATGGACATATACCCATCACCAGATAATTACCAATCCAGCACCTGAGTCCGTCCCTGCCACAGCTTTTCTAACTACAATTCAGAGAAAGACCAAAATTCCCAGCAGAAAATATTAGCATAAATAAGGAATATGTTAGATTGTTTTCCGTGTGTGTGTGTATGTGTGTGTGTGTGTGTGTGTGTGTGTGTGTGTGTGTGTGTGTGTGTGTGTGTGTGTGTGTGTGTGTCTCTGCACTTCGAGAAATGCTTACAGAAAGTGTAAAATGGAAACAAACAGAAAGATTTCCTATTTGCAGTGAAAGAACCCTTTTCTACAGGAAGGAATTGCCAGTTTTGAAAAAGACATATTTTTCAAACTGATCTCTTAATTTTCCAGAAGAACAAGGAGAGGAAAAGCAATGAGTAGGTCCAAAGTAGACATGAAGGACATGAAGTGGAGGTTAGGACTTAGGAATTACAAAGGCGTCAGTAATAGCAGTAATAACAGTGATGGTGAAAAGCTAGGAACTGAATGAGTACAGGACAAGCAAGGTGAGCAACCAAAGTATGACTTGGGGATTAGTGGGAAAAACTGGCAGACAGCAGGGTGGGAGTTCAAAGGAAACAAATATATTTAGTTTTGTCAAGTAATACCACAGCTTCAGTACCGCTTAAAGTAGGTTTTGAGCAGACTGTTTTCAACAGTTTCCAAACAGGGTCTCATACAATCCAAGAACGTACATTATTAGACTAGTGTAACAGCATTACACAAGTATCATTTGGTCTGAAATATAAATATACCTAAACAGCTGCTTTTTATATTATTTACTTGCAATATGTCCACACCAACACAGACAAGTAGAATGCAAGTCTCAGAGTCCAAAATATTATTTTTTTATTCATCCATCCCCACCCTACTCCCACTTCAAGGGACCTGCCTGATAGCTCTACTGCCTACACACAATAAACCATTCCACAGGTGTGAGAGCCAGGTGTCTGTCGCTGGGCTATGCCCATATGTTCATGCCCAGGAAGCCCTATTGGCCTATTCATTTACCCAGCATCACGATTCAGGTGATAGGGAGTGGGTCAGGTTGCTAGTCCCTCTGAGCAGTCTACCCCTAGGCTACCTGTAGATTCACAATGTCTGCCTGGTTAGGGGAGGAGATGCCATGCTTTCACATGCATCTCCTATTCCCTAATTAAGCATGGAAGTCTCAAACTGATGTAGCATGAGCCAACATGGACACTACAGGCAGGCAATTCACCAAGACACCACTAAGTATCACTGCTGCTGCTGCAGGCATAGCAAACTCACTCCCACCAAGATGAACAAGCTGGTATCAGCCACACAAGCTCATCTTCCCTTGCCTGGTCTCTTAGTAACCCACAATGTTGATCAAATGTGAGTTGGGGGTGTAGTCAGGGCTTCATCCCTCTAGGTCACTGGGCTGGGTTCATATTCATATTAAAATAATTCCTGTCCTTACCAATTCTTTCATCCATTCATCCATTCATTCTCTGATTTCTTACTTTATTCAGTATTAAGTCAAAGGGACACCAGAACATGTCCCTACACGCAGTAGGTTAGGGTAGGGAAATAATCCTAAATACAATATTAGTCTGTCTAAGGATGCAGACAAACACATACACGCACTCGCGCTTGCACACACACACACACACACACACACACACACACACATACACACACCACTGAATGTGGGGGTCTGTGACCCCCACACATCCCTAACTATATATATACTAACTCAAGGATCACACTACAGTGGGGAAAAGGGCATATACCTTTTACTTGCCTTACAGTACTCTACACAGTGCCAGTAATTCACTTCAGTGAAATGAGATTTGGTGAAATGAGTTTTCAGTAATTTCAGCTTTCAGAGATTTGGTCAGGGTGAATTCAGATTCAGTGAAATGAGAAATGAGCTTTCAATGAAACAAAGTAGACACACATATATATATTTATATATACATATATACACACACACACACACACACACACACACACACACACACGCACATGCACATGTACATGCATACACACACACACACACACACACACACACACACACACACACACACACACACACACACACACACACACACACACACATATACATAAAAACATTATTTAAAAAAAAAAGTGAAAGGTTGAGTTTGTATTACAGTCCCCCAGTATACTAAATAAAAAAGAAGCAAAGAGAGTAAAATAAAACAAGTGCTAGTGGATAACTAAAATTAAGGGTAGCACCAGTGCTACTGTTTAGAAAAAAAAAACAGTCTTAAATGTACATACTAATTATGGTTTACTGTCAATATGTCGAACATCAACACAAATTTAATTCAACATATCGAAAGTAAACCGCAAAAATTAAAAAAATGAACAATGTCAAATCCGCTAATCGAATTCAGCAGATTCGGCATTCTTTCCGAACACATCAGGTGATGTCAGTATAAGAGGTAACATACACAAAACTCATATAAGTGACATCACGTTTTTGCGGGGGGGCAAGCCCCCCTGCACGCCACTGTGGGGATCTGCGCCCCCCACATCCCCCGCTAACTATTTATTCCAACTCCAAGATCACACTACAGTGAGATAAGGGATGAATTTCCCAAACCGCACTGTACCACGATCTCTGTACATTTCTTCGAATTTATATTAGCGAATGCACAGTCCATTCCCTAATATAAACATTCGAACATTGAGATGTTCAAGCAGATGAACATTCGAACATCTGTCTTTCGAATTTTCATCTGTGAACATCTCAGTGTCGCTATTTTGATAGTAAACCACTAATTATATTTCACTGTCTAACCATTAAGGTCTGCGAAATAAACAACTAATAGAGATATGAAGCCAGTGTGACATGCCTGATGTTACTTATCCATGAAAAAAAGATTTTTCTTATTTATAAGGGACCCACCTGAAAGCAAAACTAGTAAATTTCCAGGCACCAGACAATGCTTTAACCCATGACACCCACCAAAACACCTAACACATCTCATCAATAAATCACTAAACCCAAGGTGGAAAGAATGGTCATTACAATTACCAGCCAATATAAAATTACCTATACTATCATAGATACATGGAATGTTGATCAGATTACTTCCACTGACTATTTGTGTGAGTGTGCTTGTTCAATCTGTGAATCATATTAGTTACACCCATTTTTTACAAATTTATGCTTATGTCAAAGGAAAGTATAAAATCAATAAATACAGTGACTGCACACGTCAGACTCGCCTATATTCTTTCTGTAGAGCTTACTATAACACACACATGCCAATAAAAAAGCATAAAGAGCTGTAAAATAACCTGTAACAATAAAAATAAAAAAGCCAAAACCATGTAAAACCACAAAAATACTTTATTTAAAGTAATTTTGTCATGGTTTTCAACCTTTTGTTTTTTTTTAAACATTACACACAAGCAAACTGTTTAAGTGCTTTTCAACTAAAGAATTTTAGTTGACTTGCTTAAAATGGCTTTGAACATAAATCATAAGATTTACTTCCTTAAAGCTCAATGAAAATATTCTTTGGAGTTTGCAGCTTGTTAGTATGTTATTCTCTACTAAAGTACTCCCACTTGTTCTCTCATGTATACACACCTTAAAAGTACACTGTTGCAGGTTTAATGATGGTACAAGCAGCAGGCTGATGATTCAACTTGCTAAACTATAAATAATCAGAATGTAAACTGGCCACTGTTTAAATGAAAAAATTGTTAAGTTCCAGGAAAAACAGTACATTTAAGATGCATGGTGTGCAGATGTGGTATGGGGAATATGGGCAATGTGTGGTATTGTGCCTAATAAGGCACAGCCTCTGTGCTGAGTAGTTGGTATCATCTAATTAGCTAGTGGTCTGCCTACAGTCTATCTATCTATCTATCTATCTATCTATCTATCTATCTATCTATCATCTATCTATCTATCTATCTATCTATCTATCTATCTATCTATCTATCTATCTATCTATCTATCCATCTATCTGTCTGTCAGACCACTGCTGCAGATTGGCCTAAGTCACAATGCACCCATGCCAGACTATACAGTTCCTGTGTCTTGTGTCCTATTTGTTGGTGTATGAAGACCACAGATACCACTGGAATGCTTTGCTTCTCTCATAAGACATGTGATCTTAAAGTATTTTTATGTGTATTAGTCATTACAATAGTTGTGTATACCTCATGTCTTATTCTTTTTATACTTAAATTGCCTTTATACTCTGATGATGAGCTGATACCTGAAATTTCATTTACATTGCATTTGTGTTTCCTAAATGACAACAAAGTATTCTTTGAATCTTTGAAGTTATCATGTTTTATGATAAATGTCACTGCGAAGATCACTCATTAAATTCCTGAAAGGCATATCTATGTAACCTATCCTTATTTAAATACAGTGGTGGCATGTAACAGGTAATCCTGTAGCTGGTCAGTAACACCTACCAAGGGGCATGGTCTGGCTCTGTGCAGATATACTGGTAGCTACATAGTGAATGCACTCAAAATTATTGTAAGAAAGAACCATATGCATCTCTTCACTTGGAAAATCTTTTCATTCTCATCTGACACAGAAGGGTGTTCTCCAGAATCACCTCCTGAACTAGAAAAAAAAACATAAAGAAATCATAAAGTACATGTCCAAAAACATTATATATGTAAATTATAAAACAATTTAATAAGCCATCAAGCTTTATAAGTACTTACAATACATCGCACATGCTCTTGCTCTGCTTGTTACTCCCATTGGCTAAGGAGGACAGGATGGCATCTCCTCAGGTCACTGTAAGGGTGCCAGTACTGCCTTCTAGAGTGAAGTATGCCAGTGGCATGAGACTCCACCATAGCAAGACTGTTCTGAGCATCTTCTTTATACTGGTAACCATCATAAGGACCTCTGGTCAGGTCCTCATGGTGATCCTTATACAGGAAATGTGAAATGATTTTGCCTTCTTTGCTGCAACACAAGAGAGTCCTACCAACCTCAGTGACAATGTATGCTTATTCAAAAGGTCACATTCCAGACAAATACTGCAGCCCTCTCACTGTCATACCCATTGATTTCCTTGGCACATGACACACAACATAAGGCATCTTGTTTGTAAGACCAGTCATAGTGCAACCATTGCTTATTACAATGAATAGCATCACATGGTGATGTTAGAAAGTGACATTGACATGGAACATGTGCACTGGCTGTATATTTTACTGTGCCACTTTTGCTCTTTTGTGTATCTGTAAGCTGAATAATTACTCTGCATTTCCACATTTTCCCAAGGTTTACTGACCATCCCATGGATGATCAATGTACTTCGCATATAAGTGCACTGAGGGAACTCCTTAGTGTACCTTGGCTCCTACCCACAGTGAGTAAAAGCAGACATTCAGGAACATTCATTAGATGATGCCCCATTAGCATAACTACCATGACAGAATCATGGAAATTTCAAGATATAACCCCCTGCAGCTGCCATAGACATCATTGTGCTATGGAAGATTGCAATCTAGCCACTTCATAAGCTTGTGGCAAGTGAGCACAGTGGTTTATTTATCAAAGGTTACTTTTATAAAGGTAAGCATGTATTTCAAAGCATCTTTGCATTTAATGTTTGCCTAATAAATTTACTGCAAGTATGGTAAGCTTTAAAATCATTTCTCTTATCATTTAGAGGTACATTTCTGCAGACAGTGTGAGGGGTCTGTAGTCTTTACTAGAGTTCAGTACCATGGCAGAATTGATATGTTTCTGAGCAGTAGGGCAACATAGTTTAATGCATGCAGCTTTCTGCTTTTGTGAACATATGTAATCTACCCATAGTGGTAGTGAAAGCACAGAGATCTGCATGTCAGATAAGAAGCATAACTACATCTTTTCACAGTAACTTTCAAGCTTCAGTTTGCAGAGTTAACAAGCAAAGGTTTGTTACCTAGTTTGGCTCGTCTGGTCAGGATAAAACAGATGAACAGTTGTGGGTTCAGTTCAAGCAGCTTTATTGCACACAAATACATCAGGAATGAGGCTTTGTAACATAAACATATGTAAAACAAATTGAAAACTCAGTGAAGAAGTAGATACCAGAGTCCAAATGAAAAATATAAATTTAACAAAAGGAAGATACCAGGCACGGCTCAAGTATAAACTTTAATAAATGGAGCACTTCCACATCAAATGTTTCATCAAACGTGAAACTGCATCTTACACATACACTTAAATAGCACAATACTAACTGACAAATTAACAATTGACCTATCAGTGATTAAAACAATCAAGCACTAGGGACATCATAAAATGTATCAGCAAGTAAAGGTTGTCATGGATATAAAAAGGCATATACACTTGTAAGGCAACTGTATCTATACTATCAGCTTTAAAATATATATGTATATATATGTATATAAACCAGTAATAAAATAAAAAAACTATATTATGCAAAACTTATATCCAATAAACAAACATGCAAAAATACTTTAATGTCTCAATGGTCTATCAGTTAAAAATGGTTTCAGTGAAACTTCATCATTTAGCCCATATGCCTTATCTGCCTGTAGCCTTATGATCCATTACACCTCAGATTTTTCAGTGTTCTTAAAATTCTTTAACCTATAACTTCTGTAGGTGATCTCTAAAACCATAAAATAAAACGTATGTGTAAGGTCAAAATTATGCACGCCTGGCTAATACATTAGTCTCATCCTCATGATTTATTGCGTATAAATGTTACCTAACATGTTCACGTAGTGAACAGTTAGTTTTACCTACATAAAATGAGGGACATTTAGAGCAATATGCCAAATAAACTAAATCTCTGGTTTTACAATCAGCATAACATGTGAATTCATAAACCCTTTCAGTTGTTGGATGAATAAATATATTACTGTTCGCCATGAATGAACAATAATTACAAGTTCTACAAACAAAGATTCCTTGCCTTTGAAAAATTATTTCTTGTTTGCCCTCCTTATCATAACATAATAAATGCTTCAAATTCTTACTATTTTTATATGCATAAATAGGAGTATTACCTATGATGTTAGCCAACTTGTCATCTAGCATTAATATATTCCACTTCTTGGCTATCACTTCTCTAACTGAGGATATATTCTCTGAGTAAAGAATAACTAGTCTACATTTTGTTCTTACTACCACATGTATCACTTGATGCAGGTGGCTCTGTTCTCCTATCTCTAAAGTATGGTCGACCTTTATCTTTCCTATTGATAAAGTTCTTATCCATCAATATGGCACAGTCATTATGTTTATACCCCTGTCTATAAAATCTTTCTGCAATTGCTTTAATGCCATCTCACTTTTTCTATCACAACTAGTAAGTCTAGAAACCCTTAAACCTTGTCCTTTTATGAGGTTCCTATAAACATGTGGGGGATGCATACTCTGTCTATGTAACAAAGTATTCTTGCTACAGGCCTTCTACATATGCCTGTAGTTATACGATCACCCTCTTTAAAAACTGTGACATCTAAAAAATCTATTTTCTCTCTCGACCATTGTATGGTTAACCTTAAAAAGTCAGCGGTAGAGTTTATATATTCAGTAAATTTAATAAGCTGTAATTCTGTTCCTTTCCAAAGTAAAAATATGTCATCAACATATCTTTTATAATACAGCACATTTTTAGAATAGTCAGAGTTTTTTAAAATAAAATTACTTTTCCATTGAGCTATAATGATGTTAGCATATGAATTTCTGCATGGGGTGCCCATGGCAGCCCCTTTCTTCTGTAGGTAATAACCCCCTTTATATGAAAAAACATTTTTATTCAATATAATGTCAAAAAGCATGCAATACAATAAGACACATTCCCTAGGTATCCAATTACTTAATAAAAAACATCTGATGAATTCAATCCCAGCTTCATTGGGTACTGCCATAAATAACGATGTAACATCAAGTGAAACCAAAACAAAATCAGACGTATAAACATCAGAAAAAACGAATTGAAAAAGAGAATATAGAAAATGTTCAGTATCATATATAACAGACTGTGCATTGTCAACAATTGCACATAGCTTATTCTCAATAAAAATAGACATAGGTTAAATGCATTGCCCTTTACTTGACACTATGGGTCTAAGGGGAGGGTCATGCGGATCTTTGTGTATTTTGGGCAAACCCCTAAATGCTGGAATGAGGGGTGTCTCAACTATAAAGTATTTGTATAATTTCATATCAATAAAGCCGCTCATTAGACAATCATATAGATCTGCTTGTACATTTTTTATTATATTATTTAGATGCTCACTAGTTATTGTTGAGTAAGTATCACTTTGCCCAGCATCTCATTAATTTTGTTGTGATACTGTGAGCTGTCCATAATAACAACTACTCCCCCTTTATCTGCAGATCTGATAGTGACCTTAGGGTTATTTTGCAAATTAATTAATGCTTTCCTCTCTTTATTAGTTAAATTATAGAATAGTTTACTCATATGTCCTTCATGTATAGTATTGAAAAGGTCTTTCTCACAGGCTTTCTTGAATGCTTCGAGTAATGGATGTAATTCAGGTGAAAATATACTAGTTTTTTTAAAAAGTGAGGTATTGCCTTTTGCTATTTAGGTGTATGTGTAAGATGCAGTTTCAAGTCTGATGAAATGTCTTTGTTTGACATGAAAGTGCTCACTTTATTAAAGTTTATTTCTGAGCCATGCCTGATACCTTCCTTTTGTTACATTTATAAACTTAAATAAACTTATGAACAGACAAACTACCACACTCATACATGTTAACACTCTGGCTGTTCTCTCAAAATGGCACTGCTGCCTGCACATGCTCACTATTTATATGCATGTGCTTACATCTGGAAATGCTTCTTAAAGTTTTACACACACACACACACACACACACACACACACACACACACACACACACACACACACATTCTGTTCTACATCCTCCCTCTTTGAGAAATAGATCATTTACTAAATGATAGTATTCAATGACATGCAATTACACAGAAATGATCTTTTGACATGCAGTTATACAAAACTAATTCTTTGACATGCAATCATACAAAATTAGACACATATAAAACAATCATGTCCTGGTTGCTGTGTATTTTACACCAGGTCTAGAAATACAACCTGATCGTGTAAAGTCAGAACCGGTTCTAGTAATGGAGACTGTCTTCAAGGAATGTTCAAATTTGGGTACATCTGGGACATCTTCAGGAACCGGAATGGATATTGAGACATGTTCTTTGGTATGAACATTGTCAGGGTTGCTCTGAGATCTAGAGTGTGTATCACAGGTACAATGCTGCAATATCATTTCTGACACAGAAAGAAGATGCCTGCAGTTTCTCCTGTATTTTGTACGCTTAGATTCCACTAAATAGGATCTTGGCTTGGCACATATACCTCTCACTTGACCAGTTCAATCAAAGCCTTTTGCCATATGCATCCTCAATGTCATTCCTTCTTTCAACGGACAAAGAAAGCTGCTCATTTTATCATAGCTGGACTTCTGAGAGAAACGCTTCTTAAAAAGTTGGGCTTTGATTGCTTTGTTGTTTTTAGAATTAAGCACCAACAAACTAGAGATGATAGACAAGATTATTCTGGTTTGTCTAGGTAGAAGTCTCTGAGCAGGTGAGCCAAGTAGCTTGTCACTGGGTATATTTCTGAGATTAAGCAAATTCAAGAAGATATCGGTATTGTCACGCTTTGACCTCTCTAGTAATTGCTTTGTACTCTGTGCTGCATGTTCAGCAAGGCCGTTTGACTGTGGGTGTTCTGGTCTGCTAGTAACATGTATAAAGTCCCACTCTTTTGCAAATTTCTGAAACTATTGACTAGTATACTGGGTACTGTTGTCAGAAATAACTTTGTGTGGACTACCATAGACTGAGAAATGATGTTTCATCTCAGTAATAACAGTACTGGATGTTAGGCTAGGTAGCAAATCAATCTCAAATCAGTTCAAATAAGAGTTTACCAACACTAAGTAATGCTGATTGCTCCACTCAAATATGCCAGTGGTTACTGTTGACCAAGGTAGTTCAGGAATCTGGCTTAGCTGAAGTGGCTCTTTTTGCAAATGCGGTTTAATACTGTTGCATACTGAACAAGAAGAAAGCACTTTATCAATGTGCTTTGATAGAGAAGGCCACTATAGTAGTCCTTTCACCCTTCTTTTGGTAGAACTGGAACCTGGGTGGCTAGGATGTAAAATCTGGATGTATTCACATTGTAAGGAAGTAAGAACAATAACTTTGTGGCCTTTGAAAATGATATCATCTTCCATCAGCATTTCAGTACCATGTTTGCTTTGCATATTTCTACAGCATTGCAGCTGTTTTGGCCCATAATACTTCAGTTATTTTATCCCCTTTGCAGCTAGTTCCCATTGAGATACACTAGTGACTTCCTCCGCTTGCAGTCATCCATTGTATTAAGGGTACTATTTCATGATGTAACATGCACTGTGTTAGTGCCTTACTGCCTTACTGGTAAACTATTCCCATTGAGTCACATGCTGTGACTTCTTCTGTTTGCAGTTGCCTCTGGTATTAGGAGCACTATTTCATTAATGCAACACACTGCTTTCACTTTCCTACTGCCTAAATTGTATATTGTGTTTCTGTAAATTGCAAGGTATAGCCTTCTAGCTGCTGAGTGAGTATTGTTAAATAATCTCTTATATATTGTTAATGACTACTGCATAAAATTTACAAATAGGCAAGGTTTATATACATGTTGTTTGCTGCATTCCCATTGGCACTAGAGATTATTGTTCTTGTACCTGCTATTTTCAATTACATTAATTGCCCTGCTTTTGAGAGTGTCTTGATTTGTATGCATTTGATACTGCTACTTACAGTTATGTTAATTTGATCTACTTCTGAGAGAACCTTCATTTAAATGCATTCATTTTGTTTTCAGGCTGCACTGTTGTTTGTTATACTGCTCGTTGCTGGTATTAATGCTGCATTACATTACCCCTTTTTGTTCATCCTTCTCTCCTCTTTTGGTGTCCTAAACCTATAATTAACAGCTCACCCTGGCAGCACCCTCACACCTTACTTCCACCCACTATATCCTACCTGCACTCTTCCCCCTGCACCCCTATTTTCTTCACTACCCTCCTGCCATACCAGTTTCTTCCACCACAATGCCTACATTATTTATATCCCTCCAACTTCCTCTATCTCACTCACCTCACTCCACTTTACATACACCCCCCCAAACGGTAATACTTTTTGTACTGCCCTTTTTCTATAAAACACATTCGGTATCCATTTCTCTCTAACCCCTCTTTCTCTCTCCAATTTTTTTTCTAGGTTATTGATAGCTTCAATTCCTGCAAAGGCCACAGACTTACCCTGTTGGAAAATAACCTACAGTCAAGTCCTCTCTGTTGGTGCCACCTTGCAGCTATCAGTGTCTATTTAAGTATATCCTGCTAAGTGCACTGATTTGTGTTACCTGAACTGTTACTCTCATGTAGGCTACTTCTGTTGCACACCTCCTGGCCAACCCTTGTGTCTCCTTTTGCCCTGCTCCTTTTACCTTCCCCTTCCTGCCTGCAACTTTGTCTTTGGACTCTTACATTTCCCTGCTTCTTTTCTGGTCTCTCCTACTCTGAACTGCCTCTCATGCATTTCTCTGTTTCCATCTAGCCACCTCCTGTATTTCCTTACTGTACTATTTGTTACCCCTCCTTCAGTCTTTCCTCTCTTTTTTTCTCAAATCATCTCTCCTTGTTACTCTATTTCTCCATTGCCTCTCTCTCTCTCTCCCTGGTACACCTACCTGCATACTGATTGCTTTTCTGTCTCCTTCTCCAATGGTGTAGCCTCCACCCGCCCTTGCTACACTCAGGCTCACTTCACGTTTCTCCCACCCCCATATAATTTCCTTTATGCCTAACCACCTGTCTCCTCCTACCAAAAGACTCCTCCCCTTCCTGTTCCTCTCCAAAACTCCATCAACTAAATATTACATATATTCCATACTTAATTACACTACATACTCATATGAAGATAGTACAAGTAGATTGTTAACCTGCAATTCACATTTCCTATAAATACTCTTTTCAACTACTGCAGATTGACTTTATCCATAGTCAAGCACAGCATTATTGACAAGTAACAATTATCTCCCCTCCCCAGATCTCTTAACTCACTAACTCTGTTACCCTTTCCTATCTAGGGAACACTATTTACCTGTCCTATGCTTCCTTGGCCATAAAGCAGCTCCCTAACACACAACATATACTTCTGGCACTAGCCATACTCTCCAAAACTTCACAAAAGCAACACACCCAGCACTACCAACAGCTTGTATTAGCTCCTAAGTCCCTAACACAACTTTAACTTGAAGCTATAGAACACTCCCATTATCACTTATAACACTCCTTATTACTTATCACTTCAAATCTATTACCCCTTAACAACAAACTCCACTACACCTTTATTACTGTACCTTTAACACAACACCAATCTCCCACAGTTATAGATAATACCCTTGGATACGCTCCACTCTTTCTGTAACTTAGTAACATGTGTAGCACACAGCAAACCCACTACTAAAAACCGTAATATGCCCATTAACAATCTTCACTCTAATCCTACTTTCTAACCTCTCCTCCAACCACACGCAACTTCATAACCACACCCCATCCACTTGGCAGACAGAATCCACAGGCAATCCCATCAAACTAAAAAACTTCCCTATGTCACCATGCGACCTTACCTACTCACAACCCTTTGCTTACTCACGCAATAAACTGACAATCAAAACAAACCCTTAGACTTCTCAAAGTCAAAATAAAATAATTCACAAATTAAGCAAACTCTATCTACACCTACTCCATAAACTCACTTGCTGTGGAGACATACACCCCAATCCAGGACCCATTACATCAACTAACCCAAACTTAAATCAGCTAAATGCCCTATACCACAGACCTACCTCATCTCTCCTCTTCTTAAACATTAATGCAAGAAGTACACTTAACAAAATTCAGGACCTTCATGCCCTACTAGCTCTATACAAACTAGATATAATTATATTAACTGAAACTTGGCTTAAACTAGAACACCACAATAATGAGATTACTGCCCCTGGCTACAATATTATTCGAAAAGACAGATTACAGAAAAAGGGAGGTGGTGTAGCAATATTATTCCAAAATCATCTCACCATAGAGCAGTTGGATTACAGTACACAAGAAGTCAAAGATGTAGAATTAATCCTTGCCAAATTAAAAATTAATTCCAACAAACACATTATTATTGCAGGTGGTTATATCCCACCAGGCAATAACATCACTAATGGAAAGCCTGCTTAACTGGATCTCCAGCTCCCTACCACATGAAACCATACTATTAGGGGACTTTAATACTGACTGGATTAACTGCTCCAGCCACACTCCCTCTGCATTCATAAACCTCCACAGGTTTACACAAACTATAACCACCCCCACTAGAACTGACAAAACATCCAAACACCAGTCAATCTTAGACTGGATGCTGGTATCTGACCCCACTCATGCACAGCAATCGGGCTGTCTTCCAGATAGTCTAAGTGACCATTATCCAACCTACCTAATTAGGAACAGATCCCAAGCAATCAGCCAGCTCATCCTCAGAGTAGTTCACAACAAAAATAATTTTATAGCTACTGACTTCATCAATGTACTAAAAAGCTGCAACTGGACTCCCCTAAAACAGCTATCTCTAGACAAAGCTGTAGAACACTTGAACACAACCTTCCTAAAAATCTTAAACCATCATGCATCCTCCCGAACCATTAGAATAAAAACTAACTATGCCCTATGGCTAAAAAAAAATACTAAAACTATAATGAAATAAAGGGACAAGGCCTGGATTCAATATCAGAAAAACAAAACTACTACCTTGAGACAAAACTACCTAGAACTCCGTAACAAAGCCAAAAAGCAAATCAAATTAGACAAAACTAATTACTATAAAAACATGCAAGAAAAATATGCCCACAAACCCCAAAAAATTATGGGCCACTATAAATAGCATACTGCACCCAGGAAAATCCACTACCCTAACCCTTGTGCTACCAAATAATCTTCTAAACATTCCCACACAATTTAACAAATTTTTTTACTGAAAATCTCCAGACCCTTGCCAATGCCCAAAATAATACTAGTAGCCCTACACCAATAACCACCCCAACCCACCCCAATATACCAAACAATACCACGAGTTTCAACTTTCACTCCGTATCCACCAAGGTAATTTACAAACTCCTTAAAAAACTTAAGCCAACCACACTAGCAGCTGATAACCTACCAGCAGATTTCCTTCAGATATCAGCTGATGCTATAGCCTATCCTGTCTCTATTCTCATAAATAGGTCTCTATCAGAATGCAAAGTACCCACCTCATGGAAAACATCACATATCATTCCACTGCATAAAGGCGGTAACTCCTTAGAGCTCACTAATTACTGTCCAATAGCAATTCTATCACCTTTGTCCAAATATTACAAAGAGTTGTTCGTACTCAAGTAATGCAGTACCTCCAAAATAACAACCTTCTTGCCATATCTCAGCATGGCTTTAGACCTTCACACAGCACCATCACAGCACTACTATCATTCACCAACATAGTTAACCACCATAGAAATCAGGGTCTATTTGTATCTTCCATATTCTTAGACTTATCAAACACCTTTGATATGGTAAACCACAGTATGCTTCTTGAAACTCTATCCATAGGTTCATAGATTAGTACTAGGCTAACTGCCCTTGCGAGACATTTTAAGCCTAGCCAATTATCCCCTGTGAGATTCAAACCCTGTACGTTGTGTTTGCAAGGCAAACACCTTAATCATTAGGCCATCCACCCTAAATATAAGTCCCTCCTCTATATCATGGTTTAACAGCTACTTATCAAGCCATCAGCAAGCAGTTCTCTGGCAAGACCAACTATGCCCCCTGTTACCAGTAACCACAGGAGTCCCTCAAGGGTCCATTCTTGGCCCCTTGCTGTTCTCTGTATTTACTAACCAGATATCTTCATCCACACCCTTTGCCTCAATAGTATAATATGCAGATGACACCACCCTTATATGTGCCGCCCCCACCTTAAATGAACTGCAAACCTTAACCAAAAATAACGTCACCCTAGCTGAAACTTGGTTCACTAACATTAAACTTCTTCTTAATCCCAAAAAAACAAACTAATTCTTTTCAGCCCAGGGAGATCACCTCCCCTAAATAATAATTTCACCATCAACTCCAAAGATAACATTAAAATCAGCCCAACCACACACACCAAACTGCTAGGCATAGAAATAGACAATAACCTGAAATTCGACATACACATAGCACAAACCATCAGGAAAGTTAACAAAAAACTTGGACTCCTCTACAGCAATAAACACTCTCTCACTAAACATACCAAAGCTACCATTGCAGGGACCCATCTTTTATCCATCCGCCTATATGCCTCTCCCATCTTGACTAATCTCCACCAAATCAATCTAAATAAAATGGAATCTTGCTATAACAAGATTACCAAGTTTGCAACTGAAGCCTCGTGTAGATCCTACAACTGTCTATCCCTTAAGCAGCTCAACTGGCTTGAGTTGCCTCATATACTCCTACTCAATCAACTGTCTATAGCACACAAACTCTACTACTATCCTGACATAACCCCAGCACTTCAGCATTTAATACAGCCCTGCATTCCCTCTAGAGCCTTAAGACCTAGTAACCAGAACCTCATAACAGTCATCAAGCATAAAAATGAAGCTGGTAAATCCCTCTTTGCCAGCACCATTGCCAAAAATTGAAACACACTACCAAGCCATATAACCTCTACTACCTCCCCTTCTCATTTCAAAAAACTCCTGAAAACCCACTATCTAAATGACTGGCTATGCTCATTTCAATCCCCAGGTTAATCCATACCAAAGGATTGTTTCAGAGCTTCAGCTATGTAGAAACAGCTTTCTCCTGAAAGCTTGTTAACTCGTTGATATTTACCTTGCTGTAATTATAACTGTAAAAAAAAAAATGCTGTTTTAAGTTTATTCTGTACCTCAGTGATTGTTGCTTTATGAGCTGTAATCTCTGCCATATTGTATGAATGTTGTATGCATGATTTGTTAGCTCTCCCTCTCTCTCATTTATTGTATTGTATTGTTTTGTGTTATTTGTGGAGCCTTTCTCGCCGGGACTCTGCTGAAAATGGACCTGTGTCCAGTCGGACTTTCCTGGTAAACAAATGTAAAATAAAATAAAATAAATAAATAAATAAAAATCTCTGTATGGAAAATAAGGTTGTACTTCTGGTGGTACATAGGATTGCTTTGATGGTCATCCAACATTGATGAAGTGGTTGAGCTTTTGCAAAATTGGATCAGTCTTTGTGTGATCTCTTAGCTCATCAAGTCTCGTGTTAGAAAAATTATGCATTTCCATGAGATAAAAGTCAAAACTCTGCATCAAGTTGTAGTATTTCTGTGTGATCTGGACAAGGTATCAGCCAGTTGAAGAAGTCTGTCTTTTGTATAGACCATTTTGAAATTGTACTTTTGTAATCTAAGCATCATTGTTTGTAGTCTCGCTGGAGCTGTATACATAGGCTTCTTTAAAATAGTGACTAGAGGTTGATGATCAGTTTCTATTTGAATAGCTCAGCCGTAAATATAATCATGGAACTCCAAACATGCAAACGCAATTGCCAAAAGCTCCTTCTCAGTTTTAGCATACTGCTTCTCAGTTTGGGTAAGAGTTCTAAATGCAAAGGCAACTGGTCTGCCCCCTTGAAGAATAACTGCACCAAGACCAAACTTTGAGGCATCATAGGAAGCAACTACTGGTTTGTGGACATCATATCTCAATGTAGGTGGGTAGGCAATTTTCTGATTGAGGTTATCAAATGCTCTCTGGTGTTGTTCTGCCCATGACCAGGCAACATATTTGCATGTAAGCTCTCTTAAAGATGCCGATAACTCACCAAAGTCAGGGATGAATTTGCCCAAATATTTAATCATACCAAGGAAACGCTATAAGGCTTGAACATTGTCTGGGGCTGGCATCTCAAGAATGGCTGCTTGTTTGGAAGGGTCTGGTCGTAAGCCTGTACTGGTAAGTAAATGACCCACATAAGTAACTTCTGGTAGTCTGAGTTTACATTTCATAGGATTGAGCTTTAAGTTCACGTCACACGCTCTGATCAGAACTTTCCTGAGGTTTCTGTCATCCTCTGCTTCACCATTGCCTCCAACCAGTAAATCATCAACAATTATAGCACACTGATAGTGCAAAAATTGCTCCATTGCATGCAGAAAGACTTCACTGGCAGAATTTATTCCAAAAGGCATCCTGAGGGATCTCTGTCTACCAAATTGAGTACTGGATGTAGTCAGTAGTGAAGATTTGTGATCAAGTATCACTTGCCAAAATTAATTCTTTGCATCTAAGACAGAAAAAACAGTGGCATTTGAAATGAGGGCACCAACCTCCTTGACTGTACGCATAGGATGCCGAGGTCTCTTTAATGTCTTATTCAAGTCTCTTGGGTCAATGCATATTCTGATTTCATCTGAACTTCTCTTATGAGCAGCTACCATGGAAGACACCCACTCAGTTGGTTCTGTGACTGGACAAATCACACCTCGCTGCACCATTTTGTCTAACTGGACTTTGACTTTGCCCTACATAGCTATCAGAACTCTCCTTGCTGGTTTGACCACTGGACTGACCTCTGGGTCTACTTTCATGGAGTACACAACTGGAAGCTTGCCTAACTTGTCATCGAAAATATCAGCATACACTAAGAAAATAGCATCAGTAAAACTTGAACTGGGACATGTGCTTACATGATGTACTTCTTTGGTAAAAGAAAGCACTTTAATTCTCAAACTGTCTCTGAGACCTAATAATGACTCCACAGGTCTTCAGACAACATAAAATTGCAAGTTGTAACTGTTCCCAGTCGAATAGCTTGAAAGGGTGTGCACTAGCACTCCTGCACTAATCTTGCACGGACTAAGCCTGATATGCAAATCACCCCATTTTCAGGTGAAATCCATGCAAATGAGGTGATTTTGCAATCCAGGAAGCTTGCAACAGTCCATGCAAGAGTAGTGCTATCTGCAGAAATGTACTCTGTTTGTAACCGAGTACATCTCTGCAAAATCCAAAACGGAGTTATGACAGCTCTGAATAAAGTCTGCATATCAAGTAGTAAGCATGCCAATGGCCAAGTATAATGCCATTGGCACTGCAAACAAAAAATAAAATAAAATATACAACTTTTATTTTTTTTAGCCGATCTTGGCTGTTTAAGCGTAGGGCAGCAGTGCGCAAACGAGATCGGAGGGAAAATAATAAACTAAACCTAAAATAAGCATTCTAACTAAAAATCAGTATTCTTCCATGCAAGTCAATGGCAGGCAAAAGACAACCTGACCAGTGAGCAGTGGTTGCTAAGGGGGGAGGCTCAGTGTGAGACATGTAACTATGGATTAGCAGGCAATCCTATGCAAATGAGGGGAAGGATAATGAATCCCAGTTTTCCCCAGCATGTGAGTCAGGTCCCAAAAGTGTAAGAGTAGGAATAGCTTGGTGCAAGCCTAGGAGGTAGGTGACATCATGGGGGGGGGTGTCAGGCATACTGTAAGCAGACTGGAGCCCTGTGGCTCGGGTTTGCTCCTAGCTTACCACAGCTAACCTAGGGTGTGTGTCTAAACCTGCCTAGCACTCTTTACAAAGCCTAAGCAGGTGTGCATGCTGTGCACTGGATTTTACAGGAAGAAAAAAGAAGTTAAAACAGGAAATAGCAGCAGTGTGCACATTTGAGCACTCTGTTTGTGCGGCGGGCACACAGGCTCAAACAGGAAGGCAATGGAAAGGGATAACAGCAGTAGGAAGTTAATCAAGAAGAACTAGCATAGCTGACAGTTGAAATGTATCAGAACCAGCCAATTACACAGACAGCAGACCAGCCCAGCCCAGAACACTACTATAAACTATGCAGACACCTAACCCTTCAGTTTTCCCACACTCTACACCACCGGTGTAAACAAGCAGGGAACTTTTAACACTCACAACTGCAAAATGTTAGGGGCTGCAATAACTACCATACAACTACTTGTGGAAGAGGCTGAGGGGGACAAGGATGTGAATGCTGCCAAGCAATCCACAGTGAGGAGACGGAGAAGAGTGTACAGACCCAGGGTAACCCATCAAGGGCTACATGAGCTGGAGATAGTGGAGCGCTATAGGGTGGACAGGGACCTCCTACAGCAAATTGTTGAGCTGTGCCGGCCGCACCTCACACACAGAACTAACAGAGGGGAACCCATCCCAGTGGATACAAAGGTATGTGGAGGCCTAAGAATACTAGCTACAGGTACCTTCCAAAGGCCAACTGGGGATATGATAGAGATCTCACAGGCATCAGCATCCAGGGTACTCCACCAGTTCCTGGATGTCATGTCAGCACATGTCGGTGAGCACGTTTGCTTCCCCAACACCCGTGAGGCGTTGGCCAGCAATATGCAACTGTTCCACCAAATACCAGAATACCCTGAGGTAGTGGATGCTATAGACTGCATGCACATATGCATCAAAGCACCACCCGGTGAGCGGGATAGGGTCTACATCAACTGCATGGACTTCCCCTCCATCAACTGCCAGGTCATGTGTGATGCTCAGAGCATAATAATGAACGTGTGTGCTGTCTGCCCTGGAAGCTATCACGATTCCCACATCTGGCATTTGACATAGCTGTATCACAGATTTGCCAATGGGAACATCCCACATGGTCACCTAGTGGGGGATACTGGATACGCACTGGAGCCGTGGCTGATGACACCCATCAGAAATGCACACACACCCAAACAAGAATGCCGTAATGAGGCACACACACAAACAAGAATCATAATAGACTGTGTGTTTGGGATGCTCAGGTCATGGTTCCAGTGCCTGGACACATCCGGTGGAGCCTTGCAGTACTCACCAGCTACTTGTACCCAAATTGTCCTTGTATGTGCCATGCTACACAATATGATCATGTGGAAATGGCTCCAGCAGGAACAGCACGAGGCAGGGCCACACAGCACCCCACCATTGTCAAGGCCTGCACGGGCACAGAGTTACTCAGAGGAGGAACAACCTGAGCCTGCCCCAGTAGCCAGAAGGAGGTGTGCCCAGTATGCCCTGGCTTTGTCAAAGAGGCAACGCATAGCACATAGAGTGACATGGGAGGATCCCAAGGAATAACACCTGTCTCTGACTCTCACATACAGTAAAAGGGATGCCAAACATTACACTACCTGTGCCTAACCATGTGTAGGGAGTGTACTATGTGCATCTGACATAGGCAGCCCTGCAGCATCACCCTCAATACTGGGACACCCACAAGGTAAGTGACTCACACATGCCAGTTAGGGGGGTCACATACCCAACAACAGTCAGAGCCAGCAGGACAGGTGTAGACAAACACAAACAAAGGCTGTGCTGTGGCCTCTGAATGAGGCCTATGGGCAACCCCCCCAGGCCTACACAGACTGACTACAACAGGCCAGGCAGTGGGATGTCAGTTGTGAAGGCTAGGAAGTCAGACACGAATATGTAGGCAATTATCAACTAAGTTCTGTAGTACAATCGTATGCCACTAGCCAGCATGATAGGTAAGACCACAGACTGAAATGGAGTACCCGACATACCAGTACAGTCCTAGCAAATGTGTACAAGTCAGGTGTGCCCCCCCATCCTATGTAGACTTGTAGTAACAGTCAGGTGTGCCCCCCCAATCCTGTGTAGAAATGTATAAATAGTCAGTTGTGCCCCCCATGCAGAAATGTAGTAACAGTCAATGCCAACTGATCGATGGATACTCTGCTGAGACAGCATGCAACCTGTCAGTGTACAACACAAACGTCAGCACTGCAGTGCAAACTACCTGGACTTGACCCACACATGCAATACAGATGGCCATACTGGGCATGCTCATACACTAAGAGAAATGAAGGCAATGTAAGTCAACAACATACTGAAAGGTCACACTGGGCATGATCATACACTTAAACACATGAAGGCCATGTCTGCAAACACCAGTGGACCAGACATATCTGGCAGGCGCAGTTGTTAGTGCAGACACTCATCAGTATGCACCACTCATGCCTTGCACACACAGTGGCTAGGAATACAGACATATATGTAAGGACAACACATTATAATAAGCCAAAGGTAGATGAACATAGATGTGTGGAAGAGGGTGACTGTGACAAGGAGCCATCCAGGCCTGTCCCACCCAGCACACAGCCAAAGGGCCCCAAACACATGAGGTGCAGATGTCACTCACTGCAGATACTAGACACCAGTATCTGTCAGCAATACAGATTATGTGGTGCACGTGCCAGCTGTGCAACATGACTGTGCAAGGAAGTAGTCATCTAGCCACTGGATGCACTTACCTGTGAAATATGATCCTGTGTGTGCCCGCATGTGGCGTGTCAACCCCTAGACGAATGGGTAATGGCCCATGCACACACACTGCCCTCCCCATAGCCCTACTATGACAAGCCTGCTAGGTCATCCAATGTGAAATAGACCTTTGGGAGAATTATGGCCTAGTAATCACCGTGGCATGTCCTGTAACTGCGTACTGCTGTAGTGTGATAATCTAGTTAGGTAGGGGTTCAAATCCCAGACTTGACAACTGAGTGTCGGTGTGTGTGTGTCTGTCTGACTGTGTAGAGAGCAATGCCTGTTAGGGTAGTCACACCCCCAACAATTTCCATGCACAACTTCAGCAAGGCTGCTGATGTCATCCACCTAGAAATACACCTCTGGGAAGCTGTAGCCCACTAATCTCCGCAGTGCGTCCTGTAACTGTGTATCACTATAGTGTGTTAAACTAGTTAGGTAGCCTACTTCTCAACTGTCCCTGATTTTCAGGGATGTCCCTGATTTTGACTCAAATTTTAGCTCTGTCCCTCTTAATCTCTCCTAAAACTAGTGACTTTTGGAGGAAAGGTGGTGAATTACACTTAAATAATGACAATAATTAAGAGTTATAAACTTCTTTTACTTCAGAAAATGTGTATTAATTCATATGCTCTAATTCTGTCAATGTTTCAAGTAATTAGCACTAATATTTTAAAAGTGTCCCTGATTGTCCCTGATTTTTTCTTGACTTGTCCCTGATTCTGTTGAAATTTTTCCCCAATTGGTTGAGAGGCCTATTCCCAGACATGGCAATTGTGTGTGTGTCTGTTAGTCTGTGTAGAGAGCAATGCCTTTTTAGGTCAGCCACACTCCCCACAATCCAAATGCTCAATCTTTGCAAGGCAGCTGGTGTCATCCACCAAGTAATACACCTCTGGGAAGCTGTAGCCCAGTAATCTTTGTAGCGAGTCCTGTAACTGCCTACTACTGTAGTATGATAAACTAGTTAGGTAGGATTTCTATTCCCAGACATGGCGAGTGTGTGTGTGTGTGTGTGTCTGTCTGTCTGTTAGTCTGTGCAGAGAGCAATGCTTTTTAGGCCAGCCATGCTCCCCACAATCCAAATGCTCAACCTTTGCAAGGCAGCTGATGTCATCCACCTAGTAATACATCTCTAGGAAGCTATAGCCCCGTAATCTCCGTAGTGTGTCTTGTAACTGCATAGAGCTGTAGTGTGCTAAACTAGTTAGGTAGGTGTTCTATTCCCAGACATGGCAAGTGTGGATGTATGTGTGCGTTCCTATGCCCGGGTAGGGAGCAATGCTTTTGAGTCCATTCACAGACACTACAATCTCCAATGGTCCGCTTTGACAAGTGTACCGATGTCAACTGTATAATACACCTTTGGGGAAGTGATAGGCCAGTAATCTCCATGCCATGTGCCTTAACTGTGCTGTAGTGTGAAAAACTAGTTAAGTAGGAGTTCTAACCCCAGCCTTGGCAACTTTGTGTGTGTGTGTGTCTGTCTGACTCTATCTGTGTAGAAAGCAATGTTTTGTAGGGTAGGCACAACCCCTACAATTTAAATGCTCTACCTTGTTAAGGCAGCTAATGTCATCAACCTAGTAATACACCTCTTGGAAGCTGTAGCCCAGTAATCTCCATAGCGCGTCCTGTAAGTGAGTACCACTGTAGTGTGATAAACTAATTAGGTA
The DNA here is from genome assembly GCF_019279795.1 of Protopterus annectens. NCBI lineage: Eukaryota > Metazoa > Chordata > Ceratodontiformes > Protopteridae > Protopterus > Protopterus annectens. The sequence continues at coordinate 1,375,979,456 of NC_056739.1, forward strand.
GGAGTTCTATCCCCAGACATGGCAACTGTGTGGGAGTGTTTGCGTGTGTGTCTGTCTGTGTAGAAAGCAATGCTTTTTAGGCTAGCCACACTCCTCACAATTCAAATGCTCAACCTTTGCAAGGCAGCTGATGCCATCCACCTAGTAATACACCTCTGGGAAGGTTGTAGCCCAGTAATCTCCGTAGCATGTGCCACAACTGCATACTGCTGTAGTGTGATTCAGAAACCTAGTAGGGCTCTATACCCACCCATGGCAGTTCTGGATGTTTTGTGTGTGTTCCACTGTCTGTGTAGGGAGCAATGCATTTTAGGCTAGTCACACTCAGTACATGTCAAATGCCCTACTTTGACAATCCTGCTGATGTCAGCCAATGTGATATACACCTTTGGGGAAAGAGTACTGCAGTAATCACTGTGGTGTGTTCTATAACTGCTGTAGTGTAATAATCTAGTTAGATATGGGTTCTACTCCTGGACATGACAGGTGTGTGTGTGTGTGTGTGTGTGTGTGTGTGTGTGTGTGTGTGTGTGTGTGTGTGTGTGTGTGTGTGTGCGCGTGTGTGCACGTGTGTGTGTGTGTGTGTGTGTGTGTGTGTGTGTGTGTGTGTGTGTGTTTGTGTGTGTGTTTGTACCCTGTGACCTGTGTGTAGGAGGGTGTGCGCTTGTGACAAATTGGCCCAATGTGTAGCGGGTTTTGCAATTTTACTATATGGTGGCCCTATTACATATCATAATGTCCACTGTACAGGGACAGCAGCTGTGAAATAGCCGAGGGGCTGGGGTGCATATCCATACCCATACATGTGACAACAAGGCCAGGCAATCACAGTTAGCAACCCCAGTATTACCCGGAGCACACTCTCAACCCATGTCTCATGCACACACTCACACACACACACACACACACACACACACACACACACACACACATGGTGAGGCAACAGACAAGATGTATGTAGTACACTGCATATTAGCACCTGATAGTAACAATGGTGTGAATGCAGTGGCCTACAGAGGCCATGGCACCCTGTCCAGTAGTATGATAGGCACCTAATTGCAGACAGTGCGCCTTCAGTATGTTTCCCACTGGATGCCTGCAACAACTGCGGTTCCACAAATGTGATCCACAACAGAAATACCATGCCTTACACACATGCCCTGTATGGACAGATGCCACTGACACCACAGAATACCCGTAGCATGCTACTAATGTAGGTGCAGGGTCAACCAGCTGTCCATTACCTGGCCCCTCCACATGAGGGGGGACTGTCACATCTGATGATTACATTCTGTGTACACAACATGGGCCAGACAAAGCAGGTACACTTCCACATGCCATTGTACATTAATGTGGGATGTGTGCACATCCCAAACACTGTCCATGTCATGGCATATAGCATGCATACATGCCAAGCAGTCCACAGCATTAGCCATGCACAATAGTAACCCAGGAGACTGGATGGTGTAAACTATACTCACCTGTGTGGTCCATTCCGGTCACTACACCCCTTATCCATAATACAGACCATTCTCATGTGGCCTGGTGCCAAGGTATACCCCTCACCTAGCCTTATACAGCTGTCTGAGACACTCAACCACTAAACACCAGTGAAGCAATGCACACATGCACACTGGTACTAGCACCCTATGTCTGTGCATGTGGTTTATGATACTTCCGACCACAATCACACCCAGTACCATACCCAGTGGCATACTGAACCATGATTTCTAGTGTCAGACACTGTCACATAACCTTTGACCATAGAACCCCAGGATAACCCATTTGAGCAAATTCATCCTTATGCATTACTCTATTGTGGCAAGGTAACTGGTTAGGAAGTGTATTTGTTACCCATCCAAGTGCGATAATGTGTATAGGTCCCTTACAGAGTCTAGCTGTGTTGACGCTGACACCTGTTCATGTGGACAGGCTCATGTGCTATGCCTACTGTATCACAACAGTGTTTCAGATGTCACTCACCAGCACATATACGTCTGGACAGCTCACCAACATGTAAGCTATGTGGCGCATGCAATAACTGTATAAACATGTGATAGCTATGCATAGCAGTCAGGTGTTTGAAACCCTGTACTGGTAGGTGTGTGACACAAACATCCTTACATTTCACTCACCCACACTTTCTCTGACATACTTTGTCTCTGTCTGTCCCGCCCACACCCTCTCTGTTGGATGTGGGATGTACACCTGCTTTGCTAGGCAGCAGCTTGTGTTTTGTAAGTGATGGTCATGATCAGCTGATGGCCTCTGCACCAATTGCAGTCCTCCTCTAGCTGAGTGCATGTGGATCAGCTGTGGTAACATTCCCATAGCCAATTGCATGGTAACACACTCCAATATCTGGGAACATCATTTTGGTGTTGGCCCTTTACATCCACTGTGGGCAGAAACTAGAACTGTCATTTGGTGAAATGCAGCTCAGATGGATTGGTGATTTCTAACAACTTACACTGCAGAAACAGGGCAACACACAGGAGGGGGATGTGCCTGGCCTGACTACAGACTGTAAGTGCTGCTATACTGTGTGTGAAGTAATGTTAGTTTCACAGTGTGTGTGTGTGTGTGTGTGTGTGTGTGTGTGTGTGTGTGTGTGTGTGTGTGTGTGTGTGTGGATATGGCTTTCCTACAAGTTGTAATACCCGCCATGTCAGTACTGTTTTTATGAGAAATCCACATCTCCAGGGTTGTCTGCAGACTGGGAAGTGTGTTGCGCCCTTGGTGTCATGTGTTACCCACAGACCACATATCTGTGAACTGTAGAAGGTAGTGTGAGGATTGCAGTCTGTAGATGGTGAAAGCCCTGACAGTTACTGACTTCATATGCCTCATAGGACACATGTTGCAACAAACCCTGTTACAACAGTACATGTATGAGGTCAACACAGCAACATGTCTATATTGGCCCTGTGTATGTGTATGTGCTTCCAGCCAAAACTCTGTCAACCTTTGCACATATGTCGTGAATTACGAGGTACATGTGTGCTGTACACCATCATAAGTGTCATCATATATGATAGCAAGCCAGGGAGATATCAGACTGCTGCACATTGTTATGTACAGTATGGGTAATATTTGCTGACATTACCAGGACATTCCATGGTCATTTGTACAGTACTAAGGTCTGTGTAACTAGGGCAACTGTTGACTGTGTGTGTGTATTGTGAACATGTTCTTTAGCCTGTGTACAGACTGTGGTAGATGTCATTGTTATAGGTCCCAGCCTATCTGATGTTACATGCTGCTCCATTGTATGTTACCATATTGGTTTACATGTTTATACAGTCATACACACACATATCCCATACCACAGACAGACAGCAGACCACACCGTGTAGCAGCCCAGTATATTTAGGGTTAGTCTGTGAGTGGCACATATGAGGATGTTGTTGAACAGATAGTCCATATAATGTACTTTTATGCTAGCTTACCATATGTGGCTGTGGCTGTGTTCACATTGGATGTGGTTATGCACCTTCACACAGCTGCATTGTACCCTGTGGTGTGGCATACCTGCAGAACCTGCTATATATGCAGGTACATGTGCATTCCCCAATAGGAGATGTTGGCCAGTGATGAGCCAGTCTGCCTGTAGCCTGCACAGTGCATTGTTACATGTTTAGCAGCTTAGTGTACTTATCTAGTGAGATGTCATGTGGAGATACTTGCCGGATGTACTGGCGCCAGGTCTCCCTTAATAGTCATGTATGTCAGACAAAGCAGTGGGATGCTGTCCAGATGTATGTCACTATCTAATGGGTAGTATGTGGCCATGGTGCCCCTGTACCAGTGGTATTATGTGACAGGCCAGAAAAGGGTGTGTGAATGCATACTTGTGGTGGCATATGTGTACCAGTTGTTATGTGTTATACCCATCTACATGTCTATTAACATCCATATTGCCATGCATGGTACACATGTTTAGCACTAAGGGGTTCTGTGTATACCTCCAGACTGTAAGGAGTGTTTCCACATATATTGGCCAATATCTGTGCTGCATTCCATGGGGGAATTACATTCTAGCAATGGTACTTTACCAGGATGTCCCTAGGATGTCTGTCAGTAGCCAATGGCACACATGTGGAAAGCAGATGAAACCTCCCACACACAGCATGTCTGTGAAGACAATCACAATTACAGTAGAAATAGTCTACCAATATACCTGCTATACATACCTGACATCCACTTTTACTATGATGTTGGGACTATAGGGACTGGGGTAGGTCTACACTCCATGTCCAGGACATATGGTGAGGACATCTGTACATATATGCATCCAGATATATATCTATGATTACACATATACATATCAACATATTTAGATGGGTATGTATAAGTGCATCGATATACATATACACACCCAGATATATACATATACAGAGCAATATATGTCTACAGATATACAGATAGTTATACATATGCACATAAATGTATGGATATCTACAGATATATCGGCAGTAGTAGGTATATTGGTATAGATATGTATGCACATATAGTCATAGATATCTATACATATACCAACATAATTAGGCATCTGTACACATAGGATGTGCATACATATCTAGCCATATACACATATCTATATGTACATATGCATATACTTACATATACACATATGCATAGATACATATATGTATAGATATGTACACATATGTACATATGAAGAGGTATACACATGGCCATATATATGTAGCACTCAACAGATGTGTATACAGACATATGTATGTGTATACCTGTGTATGTACATGTATACATCTATACACCTATATGTATACAACCATATACCTGTCATGAGTAAATGTCATGGTTGCATATACCCTCCCACATGTATCCCACCGTATGTATCTGCTATGTGTACAGTATGATGAAACAACATATGTGATGCAACAGTCATATTAATGACAAGGATTACACAATCTAGGCCTTAAAGGCAAGTGTTCAATACCATTCAATTTGGGTAATGACAGATGTATTGGTAACACAACAGCTGTCCCCACAGTGGTCATGGCGTAGTGGTCATGTGTTGTGACTGCAGTGTAAAGGGCCCTGAGTTCATGACCTGCAAGGGCTGCACATTTTGTTGCTGGCCAGAGCAAGGACCATTGGATACAGAGTGGTTAAGGCAGTGTTTGTGCAATGTAGGCCACACACATCAGTATCACTACATAGCTAGGTAGGGGTCTAGTCCCAGTGTTGGCCAGTAACGGTGTGTGTGTGTGTGTGTGTGTGTGTGTGTGTATATGTGGATGGGTCTACATCAGGTTGCAGGGTATACACGCCTCAGCAGGCCACCTGTCCATGTGACACAGGCAATACCCAGTATAGTAGCCTGTGAAATGTGTCTGACTGTACCCCAGATATGTCACTGCCATGGTGTCAGCACAGTGACATACCCCGTTGTGCATTACGACTGCAGACCATCCTCGTGCTGACACATGTACACCTAGAACACCCCTGCATATCAGTTTACAGACCAGAACCAAGCAGTATTACTGACAGCTAGAAGGCATCACTGCTGGACGGCTACACCACCTGCCAATTATACCCCACACTCTACACCTTACATCATGTTACACTGCAGGATTGTGGTACACTGGTATACACTCACCCTGTGCATCAGAACCATATCAGCCTGTCCCTGCATTGATGGTCTGGATGACAGGGAAGGGGCACAGGTATCATCATATGCACAGGGTGTGGTGTTGGTCTGCCAGAGGCCGAGGATAGGCCATACATTTGACACCATGTGTGTGTGGGTGAGGGGTGTATTTGGGGGAGCTGGTGAGGTGATGTGGTGTGTGTAGGTATGAGGTGCCCTAGGTGTGTTTGCATAGTGTGTGGGTATGCATGCACACAGTTCTGCCTTGTGGCTGTCCTACACAGGTTTTCATGGACAGCTGCAGACCATACCTGGCAGGGTGTGCAGTTCACTGCCTCCGGCCATGGAAATGTGGACTGTGCCTTCCAGGGGTTCCACAGGTATGTGCAGGTACTGACACTGGAGTGCTACCTTCACCTGCTGATGACATTTGTCCACTGGTACCACATCCCTCCTGGGACTGGCCAGGACCATGTGTGTGTGGCCTGCTGTGGTGTGGTGTGGACAGCACACCCCCTGCACTGCTGGGGTTGCTACTGCCACTACTGGAGCCCCTTAGTGTCCATGCATGTTCATGCTGAGTGCCAGCTGTTGGTGTTGCTGGCCCATGACCACACAGGTGTCACCTGGGAGAGACCCTGACCCACCTCGTCACCTGTGGAGGAAAATAATAACTGCACTTTAAAACCTGTAAAGCATTGCTTAACAGTACACACACACACACACACACACACACACACACACACACACACACACACACACACACACACAAATACACACACATCTCTGTACTACCTACCTGTCCAAGCCCTTACAGACAGCCCCACGTATATGTCCATGTGCTACCCCATCCTGCATCACACTTGTTAACATTCACACATTGCTACCACTCATTAACATCACAGCCCTCTAAATGCCCACACAAGCGGCCACAACACAAGGCCTGTTGCTACATTACCTGCCTGACCTGTGTGTGGTGGAGTAACATGGCCCCAATGCTGTCATTCAGAATGCACCCTCTGTATGGCCGGAATGATGTGCATGGCCTCTCTATTTATGGGCTGCTATGTTGTAGCCATAATACCTCCCACTGGTGTGTCATGTATATTTAATGCTCAGTACATGCGGGATATGCTGCTTCATTGGCCCATCAAGTGTCAGCTGTAATATGTGGATACACTCCCTGGTGTTGACTATTCCTTTCCCAATGCATCTGTAGAGCTGCATACATGGGCTGTAGATGACCTCTCCACTGACAACAATATTATGTGTGTACCTGGGGTCTTCCTTCCCTCTGGATGTTTAATCCAAGCTACAAGCCATATTATATTATGTGCTGTCCTGTGAGTACATGACAGGTATTCCTGGAGTGCAATGTGGCATACCATGTCCATGTACTGCATGGTCACAAAGGGGCGTACAGCCATATGAACACCCCACAATCACACATGTGCATACATGGCCACACACACAAACACACACATGCACACACGAGTCATATATGCATCTACCTCCCACCACTTTGCCAGAGTGACCATGCAGGCAAACTAACTAACCACCAGGATGCACACACACGCACACACACACACACACACACACACACACACACACACACACAGACACACACACACACACACACACACACACACACACACACACACACACATGCAGGTGAGGATGCACAATGATCATACACACAGTCTTCCAATTACCCATCTGCCAACATGCAGAACATATGGTACAGAACAGCATGCGGTTCAGCTATACTCACACCATGCTAGCAGCAGAATACATGTGTATGATGCATGCACTGTGACTAGGTGATGCCCCTTCCCCTGGATACCTCTGCACCCATGTACACATTATTGCTGTGCCCCTGTTCTGTACCCTGCCATGTACTATGCCCAACAACTCACAGGTGTCCAACCCATTGCAGAATGTGTAGTACTGTGCCACTTATGCCAGCTGTACCTCTCACAGCCCCTATGTGTTTCAACAACACATACCTGGGATGATATGTGGACTGTTGTCATTGGTGAATCCTGGATGCCTGATTTACAGCTATCAACATCACCAGACCAAGTATGGCCACTGCAGAAATGCTTACACTGACAACCATCACAGCATACCATGGCTGTGGGGGAGGGGTCATCGCTTTAACACACACATCCATGATCTGGCATGGAACCACGGCACTGCAGATCTTAGCTGTACACACACCCGGTATGTAACATATGTCCTGTACATTCACATGCAGTGTCTACAGGTTGTGGTAGGTGTCCAGCTGCTGACCGTGATGCATACACACCATGTGGAGATGTGTGTGCACACCCTTATTGTGATGGTTTACCACACGTCTTGTTGTGTGTACTACAGCAGTCACTGCCCATGGCAGGGGTATACCAGCATGGACCTTCTGCAATTGCCAGTGTATGTTCAGCCTACCCTACACATGCCCCCCTATTCTGCATGTTTACAACGTCCACTCATATGCACATCCCATGGTGTTCATACAATGTTATCACTATTGCAGTGTGGGTAGGGTTATGGCTGCCACAGGTCCTGGACCTGACTATATGCAGATAGAGCCATTCCTACCATCCTTAGGATCCCTGCTGCAGTGCACTGGTGTTTCATGCTGAGACCCTCCCCCCTCAGCATTTATCCAGATGCATGACAGGTAAGCCCTACACATATGTGCTAGCTTGCAGTGTCCCATACACTACACACCACATGTTGTAGCTTAGACCCAGCTGATGATGTGGACTAGTGTAATGCTGTATGCCATAGTGCATCTCAGCAGCAGATGGCATTGCCCTACAAGTATGTACACTGGTGTTGCACTGTATATGGGTGTTGTCCAGAACATGTCACTACTGTAGGCCATATCTACCAACAGTATGTTATCCCCTGTGGACACATTCCACAATAACAAGATGTTAGTTGTCATGTAGGTGTGTGACATACCCTTTCAATACCCCATCATGTCTGCCCCTGTGAGAACATGCATTTCACAGCAACAATACATGCACATGTACAGCATGCATTCAGGGTAGGTGCGTTAGATATGTGCATGGAATATTACATCACAATTACAGGTCTGGTGTGTTGGCATGCATCTACATAATACATACTCACCAGCTTCAGGCTGTTGCCTTTCTGTTACCCCAGAGGGACCTACATACGTGGGTGAGAGATGCAATGTCAGTGCCCACACCTGCGGCACTGCTACAAGCTGGGTGCAGTACTATCATAAATCTACTTTAAATACACACAATACTATCACATCTGGATATCTGATTATCACTACAATGCAGCAACACATTATTTGTATAACATATCACATATGCATGATCTACATGTACCACTGTGGATATGTACATAACAGTGGTCTACTGATGTGCTCTGTGTCCTTACCCGCATGCTCCTCAGCTGTTGTGTGGGTGACACCCACCTCCACAAAGGGGTCCAGTGGTAGATGTTGTTCAGGATGAGCAGGTGCCATGAGGCTGGCCAGGAGCTCCTCCACACGTTGTCGGGGGGGATGGATGGCATGGCCCCCCCCTGTGGCAAGGTGATCCCCCCAGACTGTGGCACAGGCATTGTGAAGCAGGTCTGTGCAATAATGCTGGACCTGCTCATAACTGAGGTTACACAGGCCGACATCATTGACCCTGTGGATGAGATCGTTCCACAGGGTGGTCCGCTCCTGCTGTTCCACTGCTGTCCTCCCAAACAGGACCTGGTAGTGCAGTACCAGGTGGTTGATTATCACTTCATTCTCCTCTGTGGAATAAGTTGGTAGGTGGCTGTGTGCCACATCGTGCCTGAAAAACATGAGGATGGGAATAGGCCTGAGTGACTCATATGGCACGGTTCATAATACACATCTCTGTCTCTCTCCCCCATATCAGCTTCCACAGACTATACACACAACTCATTAGGTATGGCTACAGCTTAACTACCATTTGGACAGATTGTGTAGTGTACCACACCTTCTGCTATGTGATTGTAGCCATGTCCCCTGTATGGACACTAACATTGCGGGCCTGTTAGAGGCTATTCACTTGCATGCCATGTCAGGGCCACTATGGTTACATATATGCCAGTGGTATGGCTGCTATGAGATTGCTGCACATCTGACAGTCTGTGTTATGGGGGGGGGTTCTATGCATGCTGTTGGACATGTACTGGGATTCTGTAGACTATTACTACCTACATATGTACTATGACAGTGACATATTAACATGTATATGTTCCATTGGCCAGCTAATCCACCTCTCCACACCCATCTGACCAGGATACCTGGCCACATCACATGTGTGTGCCAACCTGGGGCCTCCCTGTGTACTGTTACAGCAATGCCATCAGGTGGAACCACCCAGGGGATGTTGGCCAACCCCCCCTCGGCCACACACCAGCATGTCTCTGTCCCCTGAGCTCAGATCTGGGTCTGTTCCATACCAGGCTCCATAGACACATGAGAGATGTACTACAATCATCTGAGGCATCCAGTACACATTCACATGGCCAACATGCTTCCCCTGCTCAGCCACCAGACCTGGCACCTTCAGGAAGTGGACTGCTATTGTGAGTGAGAGTTGGAGGGAGCCTTTTTCCCATTGTGGCCATATTGGGGACCATGGGGCATCCATATCACAGAACACACACACCATCCTCTGTGTTTACCTTCCACATGTGTCACATACCACCCCTGTAGACTGTTCTCTATATCTACCAATCCTGACCACCTCCATGTGTGTATCTGCCATACTTCCCCATATTCCCATTGCATACTTCACAAGCGGGGGCATTGTGGTGCTATGATGGGACTAACATGTGACATACCCTTCCATGGTGCACACACTGCCAGCTGTAGATATCTGTCTGTATTGCTATGTGTGCTGCTGCCTCACACACAGCACACATCACTGTGGTAGTGATATAGGGGACATGTCTTACCATACATATCTGTTTGTGTGTGTGTTTGTACAGATGTTGACATTTGCATATCAGTATTTATCTATATGTGTGTAGATATATGTAACTACATATATATGTGCACATATATATGTACACATGGGTATATGTATATTTCTGGACATACATGCTGATATACATATATATCTTTAAATATTATATATGTGACATATGTACACATATGCATACCTATATGTGGGGTACATTCAGACATCAGCTCCACAATCTCACAACACCTTCCTGCACAGCTGCACTGTTCTGCCTTGCTACAACACAGACATGTGCCACATATAGAGACGGCCTGACATTAGGGGGGTATATGTAGGGGCTGATTGTAGGTAAACCTATTACCCACCTATAGCATTCAGTCATGCTACACTACAGATTCTCCTGAGTATCCTACCAGTGGTGAGCCATGAAAGTGGTGATCTGCAGTGGATTTCTTTCTTTTGGATTGCACTTTGGTTCCGACATGCAGATCTTTAGTGAATTCTCCACATTTTGTTTTTCTGATAATGGCATTACTTCCACCACCAGCTATTGGCCACATAATATACATACTTCCCATTACACAACACACACTATGATGACTTACATCTTGTCTGTCAGTTCTGACATGCACAGTTAATGGCTATGGCCCACTACATACAGTAACATACATTATTGTCCATAGCAGTTGTTCAATTGAATATCATCACACCAACACGTGATGGCACATATAAATCATTCCACATCATCTATCCCATTATGATGGACCAGGTACTACATTCTATTGCATGTATATATACCTCACATACCTGTTATGGGAATGATATCTTCTTTTTTTTTTAAAACAAGTTTATTGTTTTTAACATACAAAATAAATATCATAACAATCTTATACAAGCAATTAAAATGTAAATAGTTATAACATTTAATAAAACAACCAAAATATTTACAGAGACATCCACTACAAATCAAATCAATTAATTAAACTGTAATGTCTTACTAATGAAACTAAGATTTTTTTAACAGGTTTTGTAAAGTATCCCATATAGTATAGTAAGACATTTTTCTAGTAGTTCTTGACTTTATTGTCATTAATTCCATATGACACACTTCTGTCATAACATTTTTAAATTCATTAAATGAAGGAGGAGTATCTGAAATCCAGTTTCTGGTTATTATTTTTCTAGCCACTGCTAGAATAGACCATAACAAGGGAAGTTTAACTTTTTAACACTTTTAGGAACAGGAGTGTTAAATAATATAAGTGATTTAGAGACAATGAAATTATCTGTGAAAAGAGCCTGCAAAAAATCATTGATTAACATCCAATATTCCTTCAATTTTATACAGTCATAAAACATATGTGCCCAATCAGCATTTATTTCTACATTACATCTCTTACATAAGTTGTCTTTATTATTTATTTTATTCATCATTAAAGGTGTATAGAAAGATCTATGTAAAAATTTCCAAGTAGAAAATCTCCAATTAATGGAAGAAGTAGTTTTATAAGCAGATTCCAATATATATTGTTTATCTTGTTGTTTTGGTGATTCACCATTAATAGAAATAAAATAATTCCAATAAGTATCTGAACTGTAATGAGTTTCTTCTCTAATAATTTTATGTATGTGTGAGAGCTTACCTTTATCAGAAACCCTATGTTGTAAATTTAATATCAAGTAATCAATCAGAATTGGGACAGATTCTTTAACTGTTAAAGACATTAAATCAAGTTTATTAATAAGATGTTGTCTAAAAGTCTGAATTTCTAACCAACATGTTTCTCTCAAATCAAATTCTTGCTTTAAGAAGTCTAAATTTTGTACTTTGTTGTCAGACAGCAACTGATACCAATACTTTAAATCATTCTCTGTGACTAAAATAATTCTTTCAGAGGTGGTTGATAAGAGAATACCTTGTGTATACATTATAGGGAATAGGATAAAATTCCATTCCTTATACTTAGGATGCATAAATATAAAATCACGATATCTAATAATAATATTTAATGGGTAACTAGCTAGATATTTTGGTGTAATAGATGAAGTACAAAATTCCTTCAATAACCATAACATGGGGTTATTTACAAAAGTATTTTTATGTATTAAGGAGATTTTCATGAAGTGAATGCTAATTAGTTCCCAATAATCCTTCCATTTTGCAACATATGACTGATCTATTAACAAAGTAATAACTTTTATAATAGAAGAGATAGTATATAAATTAAAGTCTGGGAATGAAATGCCCCCTTGAGACCAGCTATTAGCGTGTTTCTTTAATGCAATCCTAGGTCTATTAGGTGCCCATAAGAAATGTAACATTAGTGAATTCAATTTCTTAATAATTATTTTTGTAGGTGGGAGTATTTTTGATTGTATTAAATATAATATCTTAGGGAATATTATCATTTTAATAATTGTGAGTCTCTCTTCCATGGTAAAAAACATATTGTTCCAACTATTGAAAAGATTTTGTATATTATGAAGACAGTTACTATAATTATTATGTATAATAGATTTAATATCTTTAGTTAATATTATACCTAAGTAAGTTATCTGACCTGTGTTGGGTATATATTTGTGAAAATCATTAGTGAGGACATTTTTTGTGTGTATATAGGTAATATTTTAGTTTTTTTCTTCATTAAATATCAAACCAGAGATATTTTTAAAATCTGTCATTTTATCAAATAATGACTGCATAGAAGAGTTAATTCCTGCTGATGTAATTAGAACATCATCTGCAAAAAGTTGAATTTTAGATATTGTATTTTCATCTATATCAAATCCTACTATATCAGTGCTGTTTCTAATCAAATTAGCCCAAGGCTCCATTATTAAAGTAAATAATAGTGGAGAGAGTGGACACCCTTGTTTTGTACCTTTTATATGGGTATTTTTTGTGAGACATATGTTCCTATCTTAATGTAAGCCAATGCTCCTTTATATAGATGTTCAATTAGATTCACAAATGCATCAGAGAAATTTGTACACTTCAATAAGATAAACAAGTAGTCCCAACTTACTGAGTCAAATGCTGAACTTATATCAAGACTAATAAGTGTTAAGTCTTTCTTTTTCCTGTTTGCATAATCAATTAACGTTAAAGTTCTTCTTATATTGTCAAAAGTATTTCTATTTATAATAAAGCCTGTCTGATCTATATCTATTATACCTGGAATGATTGTCTTTAATCTGTCAGCAAAAATACTCATAAACATTTTATAGTCAACATTAAGTAATGAAATAGGTTTATATGAAGTGCATCTGGTTGGGTCTTTATTGGGTTTTAAAATTGGTGAAATAAATGTGTATTGCCAGGATGGGGGAGTTGTTAACTCATTTTGAGCTGAAATAAAAACCCTATGTATTAATGAGTAAGTACTTTTAGGAAGAATTTTATAAATCTCTGGTATATTACCATCATTAACTGGTGCTTTGTTTGATTTAAGTTTGTTTATTTGTGTAATAACCTCTGTATATGAAATATCTTTATCTATTAATTTAGTCTGTTGTTTATTAAGTTTTTTGTTCATGTTTGTAGTTATAAATTTCTTTATTTTATCTTTAGAATCCATGTTAATGTTATTGTGATTAATTTTATGAAAGTGATTTCTAAATTCATCTAATATTTCTGGTAAACTAGAAACATTCTTCTTTTCCTGGAGAAAATTTCTTTGATATGATTTTGTTTATTCAGCCTTTTTGTTTTATTTTTAAGTCTATGTAAGTATTTGGGACTTATTGAGTAAGACAAAAACTTATATTTCTCTAATGTTATTTTGACTTTATGAGTTAAAATTTCTTTGTATTTCTCATTTAATTTATTTATTTCCTCAATGACTTTTTGTCCATAATATTTTCTTTATTATTATGTTTATATGAGTCTAATTTGCTTTGAATATCTAGTAATTCTTTGTCCCAGGATTTCCTTTTATTATTATACCATCTGATACTTTGTCCATACAAATATGATTTTAAAGCATCCCAAATGTAAACAATGGAGACATCAGGTGTAGTGTTTAAGTCTAAGAAATGTTGCACCTCTGTAAGTATATAATCTTTATAGTCCTTTAGTTGAGTTAAGTATGCTGGTATTCTTTTGATCTGGACATTATAAGTACACTTTACCATGAATTCAAAGACAATTGAATTATGATCTGATATAGGACATGAAATGATTTTGGAATTAATTAAGTCTGTTACCATTTGGTTAGAAATAAAGACTCTATCTATTCTTGAATAAGTTTTATATCTGTTAGAAAAAAAAAGTGTATGGTAATGATTTAGAATCTATCTGATTATTAATATAATTCAAATGATATAAATTAATAAAATCCTTTAAATGTTTTGCATTAGATGTAATTTTCCTCTTTCCTGTAGTAGTAGTATCTTTTTCATGTAGGATACAATTAGTCACCTGCTAAAATAATATCTCCTATAGAAAATGATATAATCTTATTGAGATGGTGTTTCACTGTATTAGTGCCAATTCCTGGTATCCAATATACATTGATTAATGTATATACTTTCCCATTAATCTGTATTGTAACCATACAAAACATTCCTTTATCATCTTTATAAGACTTAATATTTTAGGTATGGGCATATTTTTGTTCCATAAGATAGCCACTCCTCTTTTTTTTCTGTGTGTGTTCTGAGCTAACCAAGACTGTATATTTATTAGTGGCTAATTTATCTATATCCTTTTCAGGAGATGTGTTTCTTGAAGGAATATTAAGTTGGCTCTGTGCAAATTAATATATCTCATTAAACTTGCCCTTTTACATGGGTTATTCAATCCATTAATGTTTAAAGAAATTCCTTTTAGAGATACCATTTAACTTCTATGAACATATAAAACATATAATCAGAATAATAATTAACAAAATAAGTATTATTATGTCTCCTCCTTTAGGTGTTCCATTAATTATAGCTGTATTTAATGAAAATCTTATGGAATTTTGTGTAAGTTTTACTTTTATTTGTAGTGACAATGAGTTTATAAAATGTGATGTGGATGTCAAAACTATATACATACAACAATAATCAGGTGAAAATAATGTTTGGATTAAACAGTGCACCCAGCCTGGAGTTGAAAACTCCAACTTCGAGTAGCAAATACCACTCAAGTTATCCTCCTATCCTAAGCAGCAGTACTTCAGCTGCCACCAAATTAATTCAATACTATTATTAACTAAAGTTAACCTCATTTAACTTGATTATCTATTATAAATAAGCTAAACAATTTTTATAACTGCTTCATATAAACATATGAAACATTTAGAAACAACTAATATTGCTATGTACATCTATTCTGTATAATACACTCATAATCAAAATAGCATTCTAACAATCTTGATAAAGGGAGCAAAGAAGAGAGAGAGAGAGAGAGAGAGAGAGAGAAAAAAAAAGGGGGAATATCTATATGGTAGTTTAATAAAAGTTTGTAAGAATAAGTTCTTATTATTTGTTTATGTTCATTTGAATTCAATAACATATATTATCCTAGGCTATTATGATTCAGACATTACTTATAATAGGGTATTCCCACTTTCTGCCATAGTAATACAGTTAAAAGCTCTTAAAACTTTAAGTTACTTACACCAAAAGCTTCCTTCTCATATTTATTATTGCCAATTAAATAAATATTTATTCTCATGCATAAGTTAAAAGAACATACTGCACAGCAATGTTGATTCCTAGTTATACATAAATCATTGTGATGAAAGCCATCTCTTTTTTATATATCTGAACTGCAGCTTTAAAATATGTCACATGACAATTTCTTCTAAAATATAATCATAATGATACATGTACTTGTCTGTTAGTCAAGGCAAATGATTTATAACATTACATATGTTTAAATCATAAGCATTTATATACATTAAAGTGCTGCAGTCATATAAGCTTTCAAAAACAAGTGTACATGTGTTTTACCTTCTATGCCTTCTAAAATATCTCATTAGTTTACTATGTCATATTAAGTCATTTAAAATCATTTTAACTTTTATATTTTATAAATTACATCTTAAATAAGTAAGTTATTATAAAGAAAAACTCACATTTAGGTGTCATAAAGTACGTTTTTCATCACAAAGTCGCATTTGCAGCAGTTCTACTTCCTGAAACAGTTTACTTCTTGGATCTGTGATGTGTCAGTGTGAAATCAGGGGTCAAAGTTCAAAATGGCTGCTTTCAGCTTCTCTGCATGTATTCTGAGTGTTGAAGCTTTTAAAACGACTCGAGGACACTATTCACGAGGAAACCCACATCCCAGATTGTCTCCTATAACATTCTGGCGGGAATTTTAGTAAAAGCAAGTGACTGACATTCATTTTATAATACAAATGAATCTAAACAGTGCAAAACCTTCTCGAAGCATTTTACAAGTCATTACAGTCTCTATGACAGTGAAACCAAGCCTACAGTTGTTTAACATAAACACAACTTATTTTTATATGCCCCATTTCATTTTCTCATACAGATCTTATTACATACACATATCAGTATTATCAGAAGCATATAATTTTATAGATAAGAGAGAGAGAGAGAGAGAGAGAGAAGGGACCTACAAAGAGTATCTACAAATATATATTACTTGCTGTTTGTTTTTACAAAGATATATTACTTGCTGTTTGTTTTAATAAAGTGGAACATGAGACATATTACTTTCAACTACTTTAGTTCTAGTTAACTGCAATTATATCATGACATATTATTTGAAATCATGTATTAAGTAATTAAGTCATGGTATAATATTTAGCAACAGTATTTAAACAGCATAAATAATTTAAAAAAACTAATAAATTATTTTTGCCCTTATTTCATATTTTCCATCAAACGTCTCTCCTGCCCTCCCCACCCCTCACTGAATGTATAGTTTAAAGAGAATGCCATTATTTAAAACAAGAAGAGAAAGGAAATGTATCAAATTACTAACCTTAGGTCTCTTTATCACAAAGAGAAACAAGTTGATTCATAACAGGTTATTTGTTCCTCAGAAAGATTGATTATTTATAAAACAAAATCAGTTCTTTGCACACAAAAAAGTAACTTTGAATAAATCCTTAAGATATTTGTGGCTTTCTTGAAAATGTAGTAACTGCAATTAAAGAGTTCAAAGAAATATAGAACATGTCATTTGTTTTTTAGTCTTTTTTGCTTCTCTGAAATCTTCCAAGAAGTTCCTGTTGCCATCCTCTTTAACGAAGGGCTAGCCCATTCCATATCTTCTATTTTATCTAATATTTAATTTTTTTTAATATACAGCAAAGCAGAGTCCAAGTCTTCAAAAATTCTAAGGCCATCTGGTAAAAGATTTTTAGTTTGGAAGGAAATAAAAGATGAGTTTTGAACTGTGCTTTCTTAAGCTCTCTTATTAATGGCAACAAAAACTTTTCTTTTTGTTATTACCAAGGAAGAATAGTCATTGTCAAAACGCACAGTTGCCTCATTAATTTTTATAAGAGCTTTAGCCCATGCAGCCTTTAATACCATCTCCTTGTCATAAGATGATAAAAATCTTACAATAACTGATCTAGGATACTTTTTATTTGTATTAGAATTAGATAAAGACCTATGGGCTCTTTCAATACCAAAAGAAAATGCTTCTGACAGATCTAAAGTTTTGGGAAGCCAAGTATTTAAAAAGGAAGTAATGTTGTTACCTTCTATATTTTCTGGCAGTCCAAAAATCCTTATATTATTGCGTCTGGATCTGTTTTCAAGGTCATCTATTTTGGATTGAAGGTGTGTGTTCTGTTTCAATAAAAATTCAATGTTAATTTCTTCTTCCTGAATTCTGTTTTCCATATCATTAAGAGTCTCTTCTATACCTGTAATCTGGGCTTTCTGATGTTGTAAGTCTTGATGTAACAAATCCATTTGTTTTGTGTTTTTTTCTATAAAGTTATCAATTTTAACATCCAGTCTGTCCATTTTAGTTGTTAGTTGCTGAATAGTTAATAGTAAAGACTGAAGCTCTTTCTTGATGCTGGAATCCTGACTGTTAGCCTTACTGGAACTCATTCTGAACAGAGGTGATGAAAGAGAAATTTCCAAGAAGATTTCTGACAGGAAAATTATTAACATTTTCTTTCTTTTTTAGATATTATTCAAGATACTAGTATTCCAAACGTTTTTAGAAAGAAAATTATTACATTAGTTGAATTTTAAAGTAATTATTTCCTGTCAGTGTAGTTATGTTGGTGGAGCTGAAGAAATCTGCTGCTATCCTGTGTTCATCCTTGGCCACGCCGGAATGATATCTTCTTGAATGACAGCTGGCTTAACTGCTGTGAAGTCAGCCTAAGAGCTGTGTCGTATTTTTTTTATTTATTTTTTTTTGTGTTTCCTCTTCCTCTCTCTCTCTCTCTCCCTCCAGTAAGTGGATTGAGCTGCTTTAAATTGATTGCAGCCTGGCTTTAGTAGGTGATGCACATGATCAGGTGATGGCCTCTGCACCAATCAGTGTCCTCCAATTGCTAACTGCATGCAGCTTGCTTGTAGTACTTCCAATTACCACTGTCATGGCAACCACCTACTAAATCCCCACATTGTGTGGGCGTGGTCCCTTTACCTTTCCTGTGTGATGGACATCCTTCTTGTGTGTGGGCATCAGTGTTACAGACAGCAGGTAGCAATACCTCTTACAGGAGAACCAGCACACTTAGGCTAGCTACATTTTTGTAGGAGGTTCCAGAACTGCAGACAGAGTGTGAGTAGAGTTGTGTTATGCTTTGTATAGTACTGGTGTTACAGGATGTGTGTGTACATACTAGTTTACCTTGGAATGCAGTCTGTTTTCATAGCTCTCAACTGTGGGCCTATCCTCTTGGTGGCCAGAGGTGTGCCTATCATGTTTTGTCTGTCCACCACACAGGTGCTCTGTCAGATATTTCACTAGCAATGTGTGTGTTGAGTGCTATCAGTACATGGTTACATCCATTTATGTTTCTAACCTCAATTCCCTGACTAAGGGTATGTTGCAGACTATCCTGTAACACCAGTGAGTTGCTTAGTGTATGGCAACAGTTGTCCACATATAGGCCTGTGTTCCACCCTCTGTCCTCCAACTACATACTAAGCTTTGCACATATGACATGCTGTCAGGGGTTGTTCTGTAGTGGGCTGTGAGTATATCACACTGCCATTGCTGCCATCAGTCCACTGCTGTTGTATCCCCCACACATACGGTGGGACTGAGGCCATATATGTGTGGGCTTCACCTACACAATACATGTGTGCCCTTATGCAATCCAGAGGCAATTATATGTAACAGGGGTATATGGGCCTGTATTAATGAATCTTGGGGGGATGCACCATAAATACCATAGGCTGTTACAAAATGTGGGGGTATCAGCGGTGCACTGTCTTAAGGTATCTTGATGTACAGTACCATACACTGCACCTATATTTACACTACTTACATATATTGGGTTAATGCAGGTCTACTGCCTCCTGCCATATATACTGTTCTGTTTGTCAGTGTGCTTGTGATGGTGTCAGCTATGCCTTGTTATATAACAGTGACATCCCATTTGGTCAACTGATGTCTTTACCACCTTGTGATTTTGTACAGAGTGTAGACAGAGGCTGCTGGACTATACACCTGCATTACTTACTGTTGATAGTTTGTTATCCTGTGGCCCAGTCTGTCTTTACTATTGTACAATTTTTAGGGCTTGGCCTGGACAGCAACAGTTGTTAACCTTTCCAGACTACTGTATTAGTATACTAATTACTAATACTAATTAGTATTACTGTTTCACAGGTGTATTACTCTATTTATATGGATGTCAGTGTCTGAACAGCTATAGTACATGGCATATACAACTGTAATAGTACACAAATAAAGGTTATCCATGTCTGCAAAGCTGTATGTGGTGTTTTATACTATGACCTCTCTGTGGGCATATGTTGCAGGCAACAATTGTCATTTGTATGGGTGGCCCACACAGTGTCTAGTTGTTAAGGTGTTAACTGTAGGCATAGTGGCTGTTCCATAGTGTGTGTACCTTCTACATATGTATCTTACTGTACATATCTTTGCGTGTGTCTGTGTAGTCACATGTATATCTATCTATATATATATATATATATATATATATATATATATATATATAGCTATATATATCTGTATGTCTGTTTCTGTATATATGTGTCTGTGCATATGTACTCTGGGGATGTTGATAGCTGCCATATTTTACATTTTTATATTTCCTATGGGAGCCACACTGTACTGCATGCTATGTTACTAATACCAGACTGACATCATACAGGTGGATTGCAGTACTTAGCTTCAGAGTTGCTTAACCAGTGTAGGCATTGCTTACCACTGCACAAACGGCCTCAGGCCCACTTACTAGTGCTTACATATGCTTACTATTGTTTATTTGTGCTTAAACCTGCTTACTAGTGCCTTATTCAGTCTGACACTGATACTTCACATGTGCATTTCTTGCATTACTTCAGTTCATATATATATATATATATATATATATATATATATATATATATATATGTATGTATGTTATTTAGTGGGTTTTGCAACAAAATTATTGGTTATAATGTGCTTTGCCATGTAAAATAGACTGTGCACCATTGGGACTCGAACCAGAAATGCCTGCTCATTGGGTGGATGCTCTGCCCACTACATTATTGCTGTTCTGATTCATGTCATACCCATGGTTCCTTCCCCCACCCCCTGAGCTCCACGTAAACAGCAGCCATCCATTGTCCAGTTGCTAGCCCAGCCATACCACACCTCCACACATTGCCCTCTCTGCACATCTCGGTACTCATCCAGTATACTGCCTCGACCCAAACGTCTGCAGCTCTTCATCCATTTAGTCCATGTATGTACGAGCCTTGCCTTGATCGTCATCTGATATTGGTGCAAACATCGATGTGACTCACAATTTTTGGTTCATTCCACCAAGGACGGACCTGTTGTTGTGTCAAGATTAGACTTAGCTTGTCTACACTGTTTCTCCCACTGGTAGCATCCTGCCAGGGGTTGAGAAGCAGCGGGTTGCTCACACACCTGGCCAGCCTCATCTCCCGGTTCTGCAGAACCGACGTCCCAGGTTTGACATTCTGTGCATGAAGCACGCCCACACACACCCTCGATGTGTACCATTTTGTATTATTCTCTTAAGTATTATACAAGACTACTGTTCTTCCAGTATGATTGGACAGATGCTGTTTTTATGATACACATAGACTGCTCAAAATACTGTATTTGAGCAATGTACATATGGTTGCTCGTAGTCATCTACATAATTACATACATTTCTTATACTGTTGAATGACTGTGCTGGATGATATGTTTGTGATAACAGCAACTGTAGGTATATCTGCCATGGCTTAGTGGTAACTCACTTTGACTATAGTGTGCAGGGTCCAGGGG